>NC_141811.1:12582967-12840467 GCF_057944985.1 Cucurbita pepo subsp. pepo
GTGTTTTGGGTTGGTTTGTGTCTCCCTAACATTAGGCGTTTTCTTTCAAGTTAGTCAAATTTTATTATCGACTCGGGCTCAGTGATTGGTATAAAACCATTTTACTTTTTCTAGATTCTTGGGTTCGATTCAGTCGAGATTAACATACTATATTAACGTTTTTGTAATTATAATTATATTAATAAATGTTATACCTTTTTCTTTTGTGATGGATACCATATTTGCAATCAACTACATGTACTTAGACTTGACTTTATTTGTCTCATGTGGACACAAAACCCACATTTTTTTTCAACTTAAAATAAATTATTTTTTACGTTTAATAATAAATATGGTAATTAAATGATATAATTATTTATTTATTATGTCTTTTATTAATACAATGAATAAAGTCGGGTATAAATTGACAATACCTTAAAGTTAAATTGAGACGTATGGAACATTTTTTACCCATTTCAAAATTTACGTGTTTTTCTATTTTACTAAATTTTAAATTCCAACGAAAAACGTCACGGGTCATGTCTTAAATATAGTCATGACTCAATAGGATGATTTACCACCCACGGGAATTAAATTAAAATTAATTATTTAATAATTATAAATACCTAATAAAAATTAAATTTAACGAATAGAAAATTCATAATTAACTTTTATTTATTTATTTATTTATTTATTTATTACGAAAATGAAGTATTTAACACCATCCCTCACCCCATGCCTGTTTTAGCCCTAAATTGGGTAACTGGTGGCCCACTTTCCAGCCTGTAAATAAATTAATTTACCCATTTATTATTTATTATTTATAATAATTTTTATTAATTTTCCGGGAAAAGGGTAAAATCGTAAATTGGGATTCACATGGAGGCCACTGCACTGCCCTTTCTTCTTCCTTGTCTGTAATGGTGTGAGAGTTGTCACTGTGCTTCAACCAGACCTCTCTCTCTTTCTCTCTCCTCCGACAAACCACACCGAACCTGAAAAAGTGAACCAAACTCGGAGAGAGAGAACCAAAGAGATTTTTCCGAATTTCCACATGGAAGACGAAGAGGAATGAGAAGAAACATAATGCAATTTTCCGCAAAGCAATGCTTGACCTGTGACCTCTGAGTTGTGACCATTCATCGTCTCTCTCTGGTAATCAAACAAAAAATCTCTTGATTCTTCATCCATATATGGTTTTTTTTCCTCCATTTTTGATTCTGATATTGCTCTCGAGGTGAAGTAGTTGTAATGGCGGAGGAGTAGAGGTGTGAGAATTTATTGCTGTTTAATGTTTTGCGTTGTTTGCTTTGAATGCTTTTAATACTTTCTTGCAGATTGAAATGCAGTTTGTTTTTCTTTTGAATGCTATTTTTTCTGGTCAATTTATTACGTCGAAAAAGCGATACGATGAAAGGAAAAAGGATATACTAAAGAGGAAGGAATAAAGAGTAAAGACTAAAGAAGAGTTCATCTTCTGATTTCTAGTACTGTGAGTGATGATGTCTTTGTGGATTCTTTTTTCTGATTTGTATGTTTCTTTTTTCTGTTGCAGTTGACATACGTTGTGGTGAGTTTGGGGGCGCCGACGTTGAAGATCTTTCTCTTGGTCTTGTGATTCGGCTTTGTACTAGTACCGATTTTGAAGATCCATTACTGACGACGAACGCCTGAGGAACTACTCGTTCTCTTATAGCATCGTTGTAATCGGTGGCGGTGATCTGATATTTCGAATTGTCTGCCAGGGATTCCGAGCTTTGCTGATTTATATGGACTGAGTTGGAGATTATCGGGGAACTTTGTTTTTGAGCTTTTGAGTTTTTTTGGGGAGTTCGAGTTTGATTGAGAGTTTTGAGAGGCAATTATGTCTTCGTGGGAAACGCTTGGGGATATAGCCAATGTGGCCCAGCTTACGGGCCTTGATGCAGTTCGTTTGATTTCCATGATAGTGAAATCTGCGAGCACTGCACGAATGCACAAAAAGAACTGCAGGCAATTTGCTCAGCACCTGAAGTTGATTGGAAACCTGCTCGAGCAGCTCAAGATCACGGAGCTTAAGAGGTATCCTGAGACTCGGGAGCCTCTGGAGCAGCTTGAAGATGCTTTAAGAAGGTCGTATATATTGGTCAACAGCTGCCAGGACCGCAGCTTTCTCTATCTGCTTGCAATGGGATGGAACATTGTGTACCAATTCCGGAAGGCCCAGAATGAAATTGACAGATATCTGCGCCTTGTTCCTCTGATTACCCTCGTTGACAATGCTCGAGTCAGGGTATTTGATTCTCTCACGACTGTTATTATCTATTTGTTTATTAGCACAATAGGGTCTTGATAGACGCATTTCCACAGCATTTCCCCATGCATGTTGACTTTCTTGCTCTCAATGAAAATGATTTCCTTAATTAAAAAAAGGGGAATTTGAAAAGATCACGGCATAGGAATATATTCAAATTGGAAATAATTGCTAGATGGTTGTGAGCTTTAGGAAGTAAAGCCTGTCATTGAAGAATCACCATAGGGAAATCTACCTCTGTCGTATACTTACTAGTTGAATTTGAATAGTTCATCCAATTTACTGCCTCTTGAATTTGAAGTTTTGCTTGAGATACACATGGTGTCTTTGCTTATTTGATAACATAATCTTGTTATCAACTTCAAATTCGCAGGAGAGACTGGAAGACATTGAAAAGGATCAGTGTGAATATACTTTGGATGATGATGACAAAAGGATTCAGGATGTAATTCTTAACCCGGAACCTTCGAAAGAAGAAGCAATGGTGTTGAAGAAAACTCTTTCTTGTTCTTATCCAAACTTGCCGTTTAACAAGGCACTACAAAAAGAAAGCGAAAAGCTTCAGGTAGAACTACAACGGTCTCAAGCTAATCTGAATGTGGGTGAATGTGAGGTTATCCAACGTTTGATAGATGTCACTGAGTCTGTAGCTGCAACTTCTCTTCCTGAGAAGAATTCACCTGAAAAATCCCATAAAGTAGTGGAAAATACATATGTAGATGACAACAATGGACCTTCATCTGATGGAAGTTTCTATAAGAATACTGATGCTCGGACAACCTCAAGGTCTGCTATTTTCCGTTTTCAGCTTTTCAGTAACAAGGTTCTAAATCACAATCATGTAACTAATGATCTTCACGGAGTTACTCCTGCAGTTTTAAAACAAAAAAGCGAAGATACTAAATTATTGAGTGTTCTATAAAATTTCCATATCACAAATAAATTTCTCTATCATATAATGTACAACCACTTCTGTAGGCCTGTCATGAATTATCAAACTACATGGCTCATCGAGCTTGATATTGCTGTTTTTTTATTTGTTGCAGAAAGAGTTCTGTTTCATCAGGACGTGATCTGCTCTCAACTAGAGGTTCTGATCGGTATGGTGAATGGCACACTGACTTACTCGATTGTTGTTCAGAGCCTTCTCTGTGTATGTTATCCTCCTCTTCTAATTTTTAAAGGTTCATTGATAATGGGTTCTAAAGGAAAGGGGCTGGTTCATTGCTTATAATTCATACATATTCAGTTGGTATTATGGATGACCGAATTGATGAATTTGACATCGAAAGGTTCAAGAGCTCGAATACATTAGACTGATGGTGCTTGAAAAATCTGTTCTCTTTAATCGCAATGTTTCAGTGCAAGTCACATTACTCATTTGTTTTCAGGTCTCAAGACTTTTTTCTACCCTTGTGGGACATTTTCGAGGATTGCTACTGTTGCAACTAATAGGGATACATGTAAGTTAACTTTGTGTCATCAGATTTTCATAAGCAATTAGAGGTGGAACAAAATGTTCTACTCAAATTTATATTCACAAGTTTTACTTACTGTTTCTGCCTTTACCTGAAATGTTTTATTTGAATGAACCACCAGCACCAGCAGAAGCATGTAATGATTTGATGGCATATACATTGATACTATCGTGCTGTTGCTATACTTGCTGTGTTAGAAGAAAGCTTCGCAAGATGCTAAACATCACGGTAGTTCCCTTTTCTGCCTGATTAATTAATCTTCTATTACATTGACAGTTTAGTTGCAGATTAGAGAGGTGTTTCTCTTGTTTTGATCCTTCTTCGATTCTATTTTTTTACATTAGATTTTGGTTTACAGGCATCCAACTTCTAAAAACCTGAATGATTGCTTAACAGTCATAGATTTAGGATTCTACTACTGACTTAACTAAGTTAAGGGCATAACTCTGATACCATGATAAACATCACGTCCTTCCACAATGTTATGATATTGTCCACTTTGAGCATAAACTCTCATGGCTTTGCTTTTGGTTTCCCCAAAATGCCTCATTCCAATTTAGATAATATTCCCTACTTATAAACCCATGACCAACCCTTTAATTAGCCGATGTGGGACTCCTCTCCCAACAATCCTCAACCCTTAAATCGTCAATTGATAAGATTATATGCATAAAGAATTGAATAGAAAAGACAAGGACTGAGATCTGTGTGGCTAATTGACAGGGGGGTTTCGTTGACGACTTTCTCTCTCATGTTATGTGCTGCTGCTGCGCCCTTGTCCAAGAATGGCGAGAAGTCGAGATACGCGGGGTTTACGGTATGGTGAAAGACATTTTTTTCATTATATTCTTTCTGGATGTGGAAACTTTCTGTTAATCTTGGAGTCTTTAGTGTTTGATATAAGAAGGAAAACATGCAGGACCTGAAAAGACTAGAACAAGCCCTCCACCCTCCCAATACATGGAATCCTAAAGTACAGTCAAGACGCATATTCAACGGTTCGTTCGTAGTCTCCTAATAGTTTCGATTCGTGATAGAGTTATGTAATGGATACAGGTAACTCTAGTTGGCATGTAACTGGAAGAGCATACATTGGCATGTTTTTATGTTATTACTCATTACACACCCCCTTACCTATTGTATAGATTTGTTCTTAAATCTTTTACGGTGTTTCTAGTTGATTGTGCTGAGTTCAGCAGTAGATTTTGACCAAAGTTCACAATTGCATATCAATGGGGCCTGCTAGTTCCCTTCAGCTTAGTGTTTTGGCCATTTCTCCTTCTCATGACCATGCTATTATTGATCATATTCTTTCTTCATTATCTCTTTTCAAGTTTCTTATTGTGTGTGTGTTTTGACTTCTCTCTTTTCTCGGTTGATTTAAAGATGAGGATTCAAACCTCTGATCTTTTGATCGATAACATATGTTTTAGTCCGTTAAATTATGCTTGACTTGCAAATTTAAAACTAAGTCAATCTCGAGACCCGTTTCTCATCTATTGTAAAGAGGGTCGGCGGGGTAGTACGTTCTTTTTTGGGATTTATGTGTAGGCAAGGGTAAACTCGAACTCAGATAGGATAGAATTGGGGCGGACTGTGACCAAGAAGCGCTTTTGATGTGCTAAATTTTATTTAAACAATTATGAAATAAGAGTTTGTAAAATGATATGTGAATTGTAAAAGAAAAGTATAATAGTTTAATTTTTATAAAATTTAAAATATATAACTTTTTATTTAGTTATTAAATTTTAGTACATAGGAATAATAATAAGCGTGATGGGCTGATTTAAGTTAAATATTTGTGAGTTTTCTATTTTGTATTTAATAAATATCTAACTTTCTAAAATATTTTTTAAAATAGGTAAATTAAATAGATATAAATTTAAATGTAGAGGAGTTAAGAACCTTATAATTAAAAATAAAAAAAGAAAGTGAATTAAAATAACCGCCGGGCAGCGGCTGGCCCTGTGGCAAGAATCTATATAAACCGGTTCTTGGAAACCCAAAGTCCTCCAACTTTTCTTCTTCGTCCTCTTCTTCACAAAAATCACCATCAATTTTTCTGCTAATCCAAATCCAAATCCATGTCCTCCTCCAAGAAGATTACTCTCAAGAGCTCCGATGGCGAGTCTTTTGAAATCGATGAGGTCGTTGCTCTCGAGTCTCAGACCATCCGCCACATGATCGAGGACGATTGCGCCGATAACGGCATCCCTCTTCCCAACGTCACTAGCAAGATCCTCGCCAAGGTCATCGAGTACTCTCACAAGCACGTCGATGCTTCCTCCGCCGATCCCCGCGTGTCTGAAGAGGATCTCAAGGCCTGGGACCGCGACTTCGTTAATGTCGACCAAGCCACTCTTTTCGATCTCATTCTGGTAACCTTTTCTTCCTGCTTTAGATCGATCGACTCGATTTTCTAGGGTTTACCTGGTTCCTATGGTTTTTTTTTCTTCAAGAATTTGACTCGGCAAACAATCGCTTTGATCTTCTTTGTCGCTGATTACTGTTCTTCTTTATCTGTTATATCTGTATCGACGTTTGTAATTGTGCTAGGGCTTGGTACTGTTTGATGTTTTGGAAATGGAAAGTTCGTTCAAAGGAAAAGTTCAACTGGAAATTGTTTAGTATTGTTGATCAATTGGTATGGTGCCTAAGTAATGGATTAAGATTCAATAGGACGAGCATGGTCTTTTCACTTTGATGATTGAAGACGGTGATGCAAAATGCTTTCGGCATCATTATCCTTTGTCCTTCATGTTGAGATTGGGGTTAATGGACATCTGTATTTGGCGTCATATTGAAATGATTGTTGCTTAGGTTAATCTTCGTGGTTCTATATTTAAGCCGTGTTCTTGTTGCAGAGAATTCCAAGCTGCCTGGGGATTCATTCTTGACTATTATTATTCTTGATAATTTCTTGATTTGGCGCCATATAAAATTCTCTCCTATATTCTACTCTGCAGGCTGCAAATTATCTGAACATCAAGAGCTTGTTAGACCTGACATGCCAGACCGTAGCTGACATGATCAAGGGAAAGACCCCAGAGGAGATCCGAAAGACCTTTAACATCAAGAACGATTTCACACCTGAGGAAGAGGAGGAAGTTCGCAGGGAGAATCAGTGGGCTTTTGAATGATTTGAAGTCTCATAAGAGTGCTCAAGGATCTTGATCAATAAGGTCTGTACATGGTAGTAGTATTCGATCTCTGTTGTATTCACATAGTTTGTGAAAATGGTACTGTATGAACCTAATCATAATTGTATCATGATCATGTTTGTGTGAGGAATGCATTGACTACCTAATTGTCTCATACCATCATTATGTTAAATTTTGATAGTAGCCTATGCTCAAGATATCTTGTCTCCCCATAATTCAAGCCTTGTGAGGGAAGGGAGGAAGCTATGTTGCCTAGACTCTCTTCTCAATTCTCACTACTCGACTTTATTTTTGTGTTTCTTTCTTGTTGCTTGACGCTCTGTTCCACTTCCATCGAACTTATGTGCTCTGTGTTTGTCATCGGACTTCTTTGTTATGTGTTTGTTGTTGGACTTCTCTGCTCGTGCGCTCAGTTGTCCTTAGACTTATTAGTTCGGTTCAACATTTGTCAACTTTGGTAATTGGTTCTGCCTTTGCCTTTGGTTCTTGATTTTAGAATAACTCGAAAATAGAGGGTGTGTTGGGTTGGATTGTAAAAATTTTCAAGTTGGGTTGAGTTACCAATCCAACCAACCCGAATTTTTGGGTTGGTCCAAACAAAATCTCTCAACCTAACATGAATCATGTGTACCCCTAATTTGTTTGGTTAATTTTTGACCAATTGAACAATAGAGATGTTACTCAAGTTGAAATTCAACAATAGAGATGTTACTCAAGTTGGGTTTGAAAATTTGTTAAATTCATTCCTCGTGTCTTTAACACAAAGTTAAGCATACTTGTTTAAACACAAAGTTAAGCATACTTGTTTGAGAATGCAATATCAAGGACTATTTGTGGGACTCATTCCCCCTCTCACAAGTTTAGAATGTATGTCCACCAATGATTTCTACACAGAAATTATTTGCATGAATTGTGCTAATTCACTAAGTTTCAACCAAGCTTGTATGTTACTTAATCTTAAGGTTAAGTAAGAACCTTAAGTGAACGACACAAATGATTGAATGATCCAAGTGTGAATTCAAGTTCAACGGTTCAAGCTCACTTTTAGTAGCAGATATTGTCCTTATAAAGAATGTGTGCTAGGGAGAAGTTACTACACCTTTAAAAGAAATGCTTTGTTGATCTCACAATTTTCTTTTGTTCTTCTCTCCAATTAATGTGAGATCTCACAATCTATCCCCTTAGAGGAACGTCTTCGTAGGCACTTATTCCCTTTTCCAATCGTAGGATCCCCCCAATCCTCTCTTTTGGGGCCCAGTGTCCTTGTGGCATACCTCTTTGTGTCCACCCTCTTTGGGGCTCGGCCTCGGTGTATCCCTCATATCTGGCTTTGATACCATTTGTAACCACCCAAGTCCTTCTGGATTTCCCCTACCCAAGTCCTTCTGGATTTCCCCTCGAAGTTTTTAAAACGCATTTGCTTAGGAGATGTTTCCACACCCTCATAAAGAATGATTCATTTTCTTTTCCATCCGATGTGGAATCCGATGGTAACAATTTTAACTAACAACAAAACTCTGGTATCCAAGTCTTAAAGTGTACGAACAAAGAGAGAAAAAAAAGAAGTTTTGAAGAAGAATGGAGGCCTTCTTCTTTCCCTTTTATGGCTGCAAATCTCGCTTCTTCTCAAATAGTAAGGCTAAGGCAATCAAAGCAGTTTGGTGGTCAAGTTTCCTTCAAGTTTGGGTAATCAAAGAAAGTAGTGCAGATTGGTGGTTGATGCCAATGTTAAAGCTTACACTAAATGGACCTTAAAACCAACCAATAACACATAACCTTTACTATTAGAAAGCTCAAAAGTAACTCTCCTGTTTAGGTGGCAACCACTTTGTGTATGACCCTTTACAATCCTCCTCCTCCTCCTCCTCCTCCTCCTCCTTCTTCACCAATCCAACCACTCCTAACCCACGCAACATGTATGAAACACACTTAAAAACACCCAGCTGATGCATTCCAATTCTCTTCATTGATGACACATGGTTCTCAACAAGCTCTTCTTCTTCTTCTACAACAACCTCATCGGCTTCCGAACCAGCCCGACACTCAAGCAAGCAACCCCGCTTCCTTGTAGTGCCGATTCGAGCCTTCGACCTACGACACCTGATGATTGTGTCGCAGCTCTTTCGAGCCCTGAGAAGGCATTGGAAGGCGAGACATGTTGCGTATGCTTGTCGAGTATGGGGAACAAGGACAAAGACGAGAGAATTGGCACGAGTGTTCTTCCTTGCTCGCACGAGTTTCATAAGATATGTCTCGATCGATGGTTCGAAGAGTGTCGGAGAACTTGTCCGATATGTCGATATTCAATGGAAGGAGGAGGGAATCATGAAGATGGGAGTAATCAAATGCTGACGGATGAGATGGTGATATGGTTTTCTTCTTTCCACACCTCTGGTTTTTGAGCTTCCCTTTTGAGATCCCAACAAGGTTTAAATCAATATGATTTGACCAATGTGAGTTGGATGGCTCTAACTTCACAATATATCACTTAAAGTTTGTAATTTGTACATAACTTAAAACAAGTGGAGCCATTCAAATACATGTCAAATCTGTTGGTGTTATGGGTGATGGGAGAATCATAATTTAGCTCAAATTCCCAACTTTTTAAAGCAATTATGCCTAACTTTTAGTGGCTATTATGAGCTATCGTTATTTTCCGTTCAATTTTAAAATAGTACTTAACTATGACCGGATTGACGTTGGTTTGTTCTAAACACTATTTGAGTACGTGGGCTAATTAATGTGCACTGCTCGATCGATCTCAAAGAAATACAATTTATTTGACCCTATAACAATTCGTTATTAAGAAAGTCGTAGAATTATATCCCATGTATTGTTTTGTTCAAACATATTATGAAATGTTACTAGCCGACCTTTAGTGAGATTGCGACACGTGACCATTTTTATTAGTTTCTTCCGTGTTATAACATAAATTAGGTTATATTTGGTTGGTAGGCTTAAACTTTGAAATTTGTTTTAAAAATTACCCTTTTACTTTGAAATTGATCTAAAAGTATTTTTTTCTTTCGCAACAAAGAATGAAAATTAGCGTAACGACCAATGAATAAAACCTTACAAATGTATGGAAGATTAAGATCACTACTACGATTCATTTCATTTGAATGACGTTGTAAATGATGTCATGTATGCCTTTCATTTGGTAACAGCTCAAGCTTAGTGTTAGCAAATATTGTCTTCTTTGCACTTTCTCATTCGTGCTTCCCTTCAAGGTTTTGAAAACTCATATGTTACCGAGAGGTTTCTACATCTTTATTCCGTCAAATTCCATCTTATTTTAATGAAAAAACTCTACAAAGATATTTTTTAAAACAATTTCATATTTTTTGAGGTAGTTGCATTATTTACACATGAAATTAAAACGGTGAGCGATGAGATTTGGTTCGACTAAGTTTAGCGGTTCGATTCTCACCGAACCGAACCAACTAGGTTGGTGGTTTGTCATTGTTATTATTTGTGGCACTTATTGTGGAAACAAAGGGAATAGCATAGGAATTGCCTTCTCTGCAGCATGGCTTTACCTACGCCTGTGGCTGAGCATTTCAGCCTATGATTCACATCAAACTGCCTATTCTCTCTCTCTCTCTCTCTCTCCATTTTTATTGAGTGTTTTCCTCACTTCATAATATGTATTTAAGAAAAGTAAATCAACAGTTAGACAAACGTTTTCAGCATCTTTAACGGGTCTTTAACGGGTCGAGAGTAATCGGGAACGTGCAAAAAGGGGTTTTGGAAGAATGAATTTTGAAAACTCGTGTTTAGGATACGAAAGTTTGAAATTTATAATTTGTTTTTGGGTAATGAGTCGAGAGTACTCGAGAACGTGCAAAAAGGGCTTCAAAAGAATGAATTTTGAAAACTCGTGTTTAGGGTACAGAAGTTCGGAGTTCAGAATTCGTTTTTGGATAACGGGTCGAGAGCGCTCGAGAGTGTGCAAAAAGGGGTTTCAAAAGAATGAATTTTGAAAACTCGTATTTAGAATACAAAAGTTTGAAATTTAGAATTCGTTTTCACGTGCAAGAGTTTGCTTCAACATGATTAGTATCACGAACAAGGTACGATCACGTCTATCTCTCGAATAAATCGTTTAGAAAACAAAGTAAAAAGGTTGTTTTTTTAGGTTTGTAGAGGAGGGGGACAAGGCTTTTGAGCTTAGACATGAGAGGAAAACAAAAAGAAATTAGAATAAAGAGAAGGACAATAATAGAACCACCTAACCTAATAGTGACATAACAAAAGTTAATAATGTAGGGATGACATACTAAATTATTTTCTTACATTTCTCTATCTCTATCCTCTTTTTTCTCGACAAAGGTACGATAAAAAAATTTATACTTTATCGATTGAATTGTTTTTCGACATTAAATTTATTCTTTTGTTCCCTTTTGGTGACGTGTTATAACGTTTCTTCATGAACGAAGGTATAACAATCTAATGTGATATTCGAGACCGAAGATACGTAAATATGAACGTTAAGAACAACTTAAAAGAATCGAAAGTTATTACTTATATGGTTATACCAACAAGGTACATTTTTTTTTTTTTGGACGACCACCTAAATTTTTTTTCTTAGAAACATGTGAATGAGGACAAAACATGTTGAAATGAACTTCTCTCTCTCAAGCTGTTCGAGACAAATAAGACCACGTAGCCAGGTCGTGGGGATGTAAGGGAACGCTCGAGCTATCAAGGGTCAATGTTTGGTTATAACTTCTAATCCAAATTTTGAACTTGAGACGTTGAACTAGAGATTGATTCCAATGAACCCGAAACCTGAAAAATTACCACGTGACTAGGTTGTATGGATGTAAGGGAACGCTCGAGCTATCAAGGGATCGATTTTGGATTATAACTTCAGATCCAAATCTTGAACTTGATACATTGAACCAGAGATTGATTCCAATGAACCCGAAACCTGAAAAATTACCAGTGACTAGGTTGTAGGGATGTAAGGGAACGCTTGAGCTATCAAGGATCGATTTTGGGTTATAACTTCTGATCCAAATCTTGAACTTGATACATTGAACTAGAGATTGATTCCAATGAACCCGAAACCTGAAAATTACCACATGACTAGGTTGTAGGGATGTAAGGGAACGCTCGAGCTATCAAGGGGTCGATTTTGGATTATAACTTCTGATCCAAATCTTGAACATGAGACGTTGAACTAGAGATTGATTCCAATAAACCCAAAACCTGAAAATTACCACGTGACTAGGTTGTAGGGATGTAAGGGAACGCTCGAGCTATCAAGGGGTCGATTTTGGATTATAACTTCTGATCCAAATCTTGAACATGAGACGTTGAACTAGAGATTGATTCCAATAAACCCAAAACCTGAAAATTACCACGTGACTAGGTTGTAGGGATGTAAGGGAAGGCTCGAGCTATCAAGGGGTTGTTTTTAGGTTATAACTTCTGATCCAAATCTTGAACTTGAGATTGATTCCAATGAACCCGGAACTTAAGAATAAGACCACGTGACCAGGTTGTGGGGATGTAAGGGAATGCCTGGGCTATCAAAGGTCGATTTTGGATTATAACTTCTGATCCTAATCTTGAACTTGAAACGTTTGATCTAAAATCGAATCCGAGATGCTTGAAATTAGGGTAAGAAATAAAGTGGTGGGTCATAAAAACACCCACTAGGGGTAAAAAAGAAGGCTCAAAATCTTTAACCCACAAAGATCCAAATTGAATTGAGTCAAATCAAAGAGGGAAAGCACACCATTTGATGCCCTGCAGACATGTGTCTCACTCCTTTTCCCACCATGTAAAGTGCTCCATCCAATTCATTTCAACTACTAATTAGCCTCACCTTATCTCCACCAAGTGATTTCCTAAAACCCTCTCTCCACATCTTGTCATTTCTTCTGCTCCAAGTTCTTGTGTATTTGTTCATGTTGACCCCAATTTGGTTGTATCCTCAAATATATTCCCTTCATTTCCCCCATGAATCACATAGACAATGAAATAAGTGTGAGAGGTAAATATGATATTGAAGTCTTTTAACTCTATATGCAAACAATGACCAAATTATCAATCTAATACGACCTAACTAGGGTAGTTCTGATTGCACAAGTTTATCGTCATCCTCCGACATTTATATGAGTAACCCTAAATGAGTTCCAAGAAACACGAACGATATTTAGAACAAAACTCATGTGTTGAATTGTGAGATCACACATTGGTTGGAGAGGGGAACGAAGTGTGGAAACCTCTCCCTAACAGACGCATTTTAAAACGGGAAGCCTAGGGAAAGCCCAAAAAAGCAATATCTAGTAGAGGTGGGTTTGAGCTGTTATAAATGATATCAGAGCCAGTCACTAGGTGGTGTGCCAGCAAGGACGTTGGGCTCTCAAGAGGGTAGATTGTGAGATCTCACATCGGTTGGAGATGAGAACTTCCTTATAAGAGTATGATTGTGAGATCCCACATCGGTTGGAAAGGGGAACGAAACATTCATTATAAGGGCGTGATTGTGAGATCCCACATCGGTAGGAAAGGGGAACGAAACATTCCTTATAAGGGTGTGATTGTGAGATCCCACATCGGTAGGAAAGGGGAACGAAACATTCCTTATAAGGGCGTGATTGTGAGACAATCCCACATCGGTTGGAGAGGGGAACAAAACATTCCTTATAAGGGTGTGATTGCGAGATCCCACCCTCATCGGTTGGAGAGGGGAACGAAACATTTCTTATAAGGGTGTGATTGCGAGATCCCACATCATAAGAGTGTGGAAACCTCTCACTAACCGACACGTTTCAAAAGACGTACATGAACTGTGCTTACCTTTGAAGAACAACAGTCTTAGCGAGAAGATAGGATAGAGTGAGATCTTTTTTCTTTTCTTCTTTTGAATCCTTTTTAGAGTATAAGGTGAGGAGTGAGGTAAGTCCTTTTGCTTTATGGAAGAAAAAGAAAGAGCATAGAAGAATATGATGTGTAAAATGAAATAATGAAGTGAAAGAAAGGTTTAGCTTAGTTTGCAAAGAAATGTGATAGTGGTGGATAAGATAAAAGGACAATATAACTCAATAACTCTTCAAAACAAGTAGAAAGTTATGCACTTTTCCTTTTCTACCCACTAGATTCCCTTCCATATTTTCTATCTCTTCCATTTTCCCTGGTCCACCCATTTGTGCATTTTGATCCCCGAGATATTTCCTCCCTCCATTATTCGTCCTTCCTCACTAAACAATCGTCCACTTCACGATTCTAATAAACTTACCTTCCTCTACTCTCCATCTCCACATAACAACACTAAAACGTTGAAATTCTCATTTCTGTTATTTACGTTCGGTGTCGTGTACAAACAACGAAGTCGAGCCCTCGATGGGTTTCGTATGCTTCTCGATATTAGGGTTTTCTACTATTTTGGCTTACTTTTAAGGTTAGCAATTGAAGGTATTATATGTTGATGCCTTAAGTATGAATGGCTTTGACAAATTAATTTAGATTATAAATATATATGAATCTTTGTTCTTTCTTCATGTGGGTTTTTCATGGTTTTGAATATTATTGCCCTTTTTGCTTTTTTCCCCTTTTAAATCCTCTAAATCAACATCACACACCAACATTCATATTATTTTTTTTAAGTTTAGTCCCTAAAACTTTCGGATTATAAATTTAGTCCCTAAACTTTTGAGAAATTGGAATTCAAAATCTTTAATTATGAACGGTTAAACCGTTTGAGCTACGAGCTAATTCACCACCCGTCGATTTTCTATTTAAAACATCACTTACCAACTTAGTCGACGAATCAAACTAGCTAATGCATTGATAATGCTCGCAACGGTTTGAAAATTCAAATATTTTCCGTTGTTCAAACCCGACACTAGTAACGCAGTATTCATATCGAACAAAATTAAAGTCAAAAGACAATGGACTTTTATGTAGCTATGAGCTTGATGAGGGTTGAAAATTAGTGTCTTTGTTAAATTTTTGTTCCTAAATAACAAAAGGGTTTTTCTGCAAACATCAGAAATTCCTTCCTTTTCATCCCCACAAAATTAACTTCACATATTGATATAATTCCCAAAAAAACCCTCTGTTCCTAAAACGGCGCCGTTGAGGTCCTCTGCAGCCTGTGCTTCCTTGACGTTTGCGCCGTCGCAGCTGCTCGGAGCTGCCAGACACAACCGTCGTTTTAAGGTTTCTTGTCTTTTTGTAATAAAAATAAATATTAAAAAAAAAAAATTAATTTAATTTAATTTACCTCTTCGTGCTGTCTCCTTAATCTTGCATTTTCCTCCATTAAATGTGCCACTTCAAGCTCCAGCTCGTTTGTGTAAGCCTGTGGATTAAACCCAATAAAAAATTATTAAAATTAAGTTATTTTACAATTATTTATTTATTTATTTATTTTTAAATTGTGTATTTGTTTAACCTGTTTTCGAGCACGAGATCGGGCGGCGGATTCCCGATTTTTGATCATGCGTTTCTGCCGCCGGTCGCCGGAGTTATTCGAGTCAGAATCAGGGACCCTTTTCTTAGCGAAAGGCGGTGGGCCGAGGACTTGGTCAAAGGGGCTGTGGAAGGCGGCGGAGGCAGAGGAAGGGTTCGGGTGGCAGAAGTGGGCGGCGGCGACGGCGGCGTGATCAGGGAAATGCAATTCGCGGGTGGAATTCAAGGACAAGACAGTGGGTGGAGGAGCAACGGCAGCGACGGCAGCAGCGGCGGCGGCGGAGGAGGAGTCAAGTTTTGAAGTGGAAGAAGAGAGGAAGTCTTGGAGGATGATGTGACGGAAGTTGGCGGCGGAGTGGTGGTGGTGGAGGTGGAGGCTGATGGGAGTAGCGGCGGCGGAGGGGAAATCATGGTCGGAACGGGAGTGGAGAGAGGAGAGATTAATGTCTTTCCAAACCTCTTCCATGGAAGAACAAAAAGTTGAGAGCTTTGAAGTTAATGGAGGAAAGAAATGGTGGGTTTTTAATGGTGGCTCTCGAAATTGCATAAGGAGAGAGAAAGCGAGGAGAGAGAGAAAGAGAGGAGAGAGAAAGCGAGGAGAGAGAAAGCGAGGAGAGAGAGAGAAGGCAAAGTACTTAGATAAGTAAGACAAGTAAGTTTGTTTGGAACAGAGTACGGTATGTTTTGGAAAGACATATTATTTCATTCTTTCAACTCTTCCTCTTTCTTTCCCCCCCTCCCTTCCATCTTATCTACGGTTCTACTTCTTCCAACTAGGGTTAAGAGGAAGGGTTATTATGTTTCCGGTCTCCGTTTACGACCCGAACCCTAAGTTTAAACGAACTAGGTTGGAGTATAGTGAAAACTTGCAAAGTTCGACAACCAATCTCAACATAACTCAACTCAAGAACCCTAAGTTTAAAGGAATTAGGTTGCAGTACTGGGAGAACTCGCAAGTTTTAGACAACCAATTTCAACGTCGTTCAACTCAGGAATTAGAACCCTAAATTTAAAAGAATTAGGTTGGAGTACTATAGAAACTCGCAAGGTTTGATAACTAATTTTAACATAGTTCAACTGATTAAGATACAATGGTTAGATATTCGAATCTATCTATTCCAGTTGTTGAACCGAACACAAGAACAAAAACCCTGATCAACATGGATGAATGAATGACTATTTTGTTTGAGGGTAAGATTGTTGAGCTGTGTGTCACGGTCATGCTTGTCTAGGGCGTGTTGCCCGTTACGGCATGCTCATGTCACGCTGAACCTTTTATTTAATTTAATGTTGTATTATCTTACTATTTCATTTTCTATTTGTATGATTTGGTGAAATCATGTCTAGGCATGCCAATCCTGAATCGCCTCAAAATGTACTATAGGGGGGTGTGACTAGTTGTTAACTTCTCCCCCTGATTTTGTATGACATTTGGCAAAATCACGTCTAGGACTACTAGACCTGAATCACTTCAAAATGTACTATAGGGGGATGTGACTAGTTGTCGAATTCTCCCTATCGAAAAAGTTATATGCTACATTAAGTCATTATGTTGCCTTTCAAACTCGCTTTCAAAAATCTCTCTGCTCCCGTTTTCTAAAACCCACTTCTCAAATGGGGTCAGAGGTTTGAGCATACATTGTCCGGTCATAGACGACGTGAATACAAATTGGCTCAACTCACTTAGTATTGGGAGTAAGTGCCGCACAATTACAAAGCCCGCTACAAAAAAAAGTGTGATTGTGACACAGTATACACAAACTATCTTTATAAACGAAGATGTTTTAGGGATAAAAGTAAGAATTTAGCTGAAATTTCAAATTTTGATCTTCTTTCCACTCGACTTTCACGACTTCACTAATTAGTATACCTTTCACGAAAAAGTTGAAATTTTTGGATATATGTCAAAATTTTAAAATTTTTTAACAGATATCTAAAATTAAAAAATTAAAAATTAAAAATATTTTATTAGACCAAAAGGAAAGAATTTAATTAATTAGAAGTGATTTTGGGCCAAATATGGGAAAGGGAAAATGAAATATATAAATATATATATATATATTTGGATAAAAAAGACATTTTTTCTTTGAAAGCTCAAAAAAGACGGATTCCAAAATGAGCGGACAAATTCCGTGGCTGTAATTGCAACACGTGGACAAGGCAGAGCAGCCACGTGAGAGAAACACAGGAAGAGAGAGAACGGCGTCGTTTAGTATTTGGGAGTGGGCGTTGCCACTGGTTGGCACTGGAGACTACATGTCGTACGAGACTGCAAAAACAGACGACGACAGTAACCCCCAACAACATACGCTTGTCCGGTGGTTCACCACCTGTCGTCTCCCCCTCATATTACTACCAAATTACTTTTGTCTATTTTTTTTTTTTTTTTTTTTATATATATATTCTTATAATTATCTACGGTAACGTGCTTATGATTTAACACCCCGTTTGGGGTCAGCGTCATCACTGGCACTCGTTCCTCTCTCAAATCGATGTGTGATTTCACAAACCACCTCCATTCAGAGTCCAACGTCCTCGTTGGAACACTGCCTAATGTCCGGTTCTAATATCATTTGTAACAAGCCAAGCCCACTGCTCGCACGTAATGTCCTCTTTAGACTTTCATTTTTGAGCTTCCTCTCAAAGTTTTTAAACACAGTTATGTTAGGGAGAGGTTTCCACACCCTTATAAAGAATGTTTTGTTCCCCTCTCCAACTGATGTGGGATCTCACAATTCACTCCCTTCGAGTCCAATCCTAGCTGGCATTCGTTCCCCTCTTCAATCGACGTGGGATCTCACAAACCACCTCACTTCGAAGCCGAACGTCTTTGTTGGCACACAACCCGATATCCTGGTCTAATACCATTGTAACAAGCCAAGTTAAGTCCACTGTTAGCACATACTGTCTTGTTTGGTCTTTTCTTTTCGAATTTCCCCCCAAAGTTTTTAAAACGTCTATTAGAAAGAGGTTTCTAATATAAACATGATTTTATAAATAACCGTCCACTTATTATTATTATTATTATTATTATTTTATTTTTGTTGCAAAATTATAAATTAGAAAATAAAGAATGGAAAGAAAAATATTATGCTTTCAGCTGGTTTCATAGACTGGACCACAAATCCGACAATAAATCCGACAATAATGTCGTCAAATAATATAGAAAACAATATATATATTTATATTATATCCAATTGAAATATTAAAAAATGATAAAATTGTTTTTTAAAAAAGGCTGATTTGATTGATTCAATGTTGTGGTTTAGGGTGTGGAAGAAGAACTGTACAGCCTCCCTACCCCTTTCAGTCTGCCATGGAACAAGACAATCCCATATGGCTTTGCCGCCATTGGACACTAAACTAACCACAACCATATTAATACTAATTAATACCACTAGAAGTGTTCGTGTCTTGTATTGAGTCGGGTTGACACGGTTTATTTCAACTCAAAAGATATCGTTAATGTAGCATTCCTTACAAGGGTGTGTAACCATCTCCTTAATAGACATGCAACGATACGTAACGGGTTAAAGCGGACAATATCTACTAGCGGTGAGCTTGAGCTGTTACAAATGGTATTAGAGCTAGACACTGAACCTCTAAGGGAGTGAATTGTGAGGTCCCACATCACTTGAAGAACGAAACGAAATACTTTTTATAAAAGTGTGGAAACCTCTTCCTAACAGACACGTTTTAAAACCGTGGGGCGGGATTGAATTGTTACGAATGGTATTAGACCCAGACACTAATGCTGGACCCCAAGGGGTGGATTGTGAGGTTTTATATCAGTTGGAGAAGGGAACGAAACATTCCTTATAAATGTGTGGAAACCTCTTCCTAACAGACACATTTTAAAACCGTGGGACGAGGTTGGGGTGTTAGAAATGGTATCGGAACCAGATACCAGACGGCTCTCCGAGGAATAGATTGTAAGTTCTCACATTAGTTAAAACTGTGGGGCGGAGTTGTACTGTTACGAAGGGTCCTGTCTTGAATCCTTTTTGTGTTCTTTTGACTTAGTTTTTTTTTGTAAGAGATTCTTTGGATTGCTGAGAAGAAGAGTGGTGGGGGGCCTTTTGTTTTGGAGGTGGTTTTGAGTTAATAATATCACTTTGTTTCTTGGAAAAGTTCATTGCCCAGAATCTAATACCCAACCTGCTCTCTTTTCTTACACTTTCTCAGAGACTTCACTAACTTAATCATTACTACCCCTTTTCAGATTTCTTTTCTTTACATCTTGCCAATGACTCAATAACCAAGTTCGTGCTGGCTTGTCCCGGTTCGGTCTAATTTTGGACACGGGATAGAAAATGTTGATTCCGTGTCTAACCCTAATCCCATCTTTATTCACTTTAGCTCATTCGTGTCTAATCATGATCTTATCTCTATTCAATCTAGCTCATTCATGTCTAATCCTGATCTTATCTCCATTCAGTTTAATTTTGGACACCGGGTAGAAAATGTTGATTTCGTGTCTAACCCTGGTCTCATCTCTATTTGGTCTAGCTCATATGTGTCAACCCTGACCTCATCTCTGTTCAGTCTAATTTTGGACACGGGACGAAAAATATTGATTTCGTGTCTAACCTTGATCTTATATCCATTTAGTCTAGATCCTTCATGTCTAATCCTATTCTCATATCTGTTCAGCCTAATTTTGGACACGGGACAAAAAATATTGATTTCGTGTCTAACCATGATCTTATCTCCATTCGGTCTAGCTCATCTGTGTCTAACCCTGATCTCATCTCTATTCAGTCTAATTTTGGATACTGTGACAAAAAATATTGATTTCGTGTCTAACCCTGATCTTATCTCCATTTGGTCTAGTTCATTCGTTTCTAACATTGATCTCATCTCTATTCCGTCTAGCTCCTTCGTATATAACCCTGATCTCATCTATATTCAGTCTAGCTCATTCGTGTCTACCCTGATCTCATCTCTTTTCGATTTAATTTTGTACACTAACGAAAATATTGATTTCGTGTCTAACCCTGATCTTATCTCCATTAGGTCTAGCTCATTCGTGGCTAACCCTGATCTTATCTCCATTAGGTCCAGCTCATTCGTGGCTAACTCTGATCTTATCTCCATTCGATCTAGTTCAAGCGTGTCTTTAGGTTATCTTGGACTTTGATAGGTACGTATCTAATAATATAATATGTTATCTTCCACTCAATCTCATTCCACTTCAATTATAATATAACATAAGATTAAGATGAAATAAGAATTCCAAACATCCAAATTTGGAGTTGATGAAAGGTTGATTAAAGAAAGAGAGTTAAATTGGAAAACCAAATGAATGTAAACAAGTACAAATAAAAGTTAAAGAAGAAAGAAGTTGTCAGAGGTGAGAGAGTGTAGTCAGTGTTTGAGCTAAGAGACAGATGTGAGATGAAGATAGCTCTGTCCCAAACATGTTGGTTGTACAGTACTTTGTCTGTCTAAACCCACTCTTCTTCCACCTTCTTCCTTCTTCTTCCTCTGTTCATCATCAAATCTCTCACCAACTCTCCACTCTTTCTTAGATCATCAAAATCTATTCCATTCCAAACCCTCTTTCTCTTCGTATCATTTCAATACAAATGGGGTTTTGTTTTTCCACAAAATGGTCTTGATTATCCTTTGTGTAACTTATTACGACATAGATGTTGGTGTTTTCGAATATCCGTTTTGACCTGTTACATGTTGCTGTTAGTCTCACGGTTTTGAAATGCTTCTACTAGGGAGAGGTTTTCACACACTTGTAAGGAGTGTTTCGTTCCTTCTTCAATTGATGTGAGATCTCACAATCCTCCCTCGGTACACTGCCTGGTGTTTGGCTCTGATAACATTTGTAACAACTTAAGTTCACTACTAGTAGATGTTGTCTACTTTGCCCTGTTACGTATCGCCGTTAGTCTCATGGTTTTAAAATGCGTTTACTAAGGAGAAGTTTTCACACCCTTATAGGAAATGATTCGTTCTCTCTCAAATTGATGTGAGATCTTATAATTCACTCCTTTGGGGGTCAGTGTTCTCGTTGGCACATTGCTTGGTGTCTGACTCTATACTATTTGTAACAACCCAAGCCCACCACTAGCTAATAGTGTCTATTTTGGCATCAGCCTCATGGTTTTAAAATGCGTCTACTAGAAAGAGGTTTTCACACCCATATAAGGAATGCTTCGTTCCTTCTTTAACTGATGTGAGATCTCACAATCCTCCCCCCTTGGAGGTTAGTGTTCTCGTTGGCACACTGCTTGGTGTCTGGCTCTGATACCATTTGTAACAACCTAAGCCCACTACTAGTAGATGTTGTCCACTTTAACCTACGTATCGACATTAGTCTCATGGTTTTAAAACGCGTTTACTAAGGAGAGGTTTCCACACCCTTATAAGAAATTATTCGTTCTCTCTCCAATTGATGTGAGATCTTACCATCCACTCCTTTTAGGGTCAGTGTTCTCATTGGCATACTGCCTGGTGTCTGACTCTCATACTATTTGTAACAACTCAAACCCACCTCGTGGTTTTAAAATGGGCCTACTAAGGAGAAGTTTTCACACTCTTATAAGGAATGCTTCGTTCCCTCTCTAACCAATGTGAGGTCTCACACTTTAAATGTCTAAAGAAGACTAGACTTTCGTGTTTGTGTTTATCTCGTTCTTGAAATTTTATGAACATGTAATAAGTTATGGAACGTTCAAGTTCAAAATTGTTCAAATTTGATTTAGATGTTTGATATATATTTAAATCTTGTGTTTGTTTAATGGAACGTTAAACTTTTCATTTAAAAAGCATATAAGTCAAGATAAAATCTGAAGGTACGAGATTGGCATCCGGTGATCGTTTTTACTCTTAACTAACCGTATTGGGATTTATATCATGAAGTCTAGTAATTAATTTTTATTATTTACAATTTAACATTATTCATTATACAAAAATCTAAAATTATTTAATGGAATATTGAATAATATATAGTTGATAATAGCTTAAACCGTATATAATATATAGATAAAGTTGAATATTGATAACACTATTGATACGACTTACTTTGTTTTAAGTAATCTGATCCAAATTGTTTACGTGTAAACATTAAGATCAATTAAATTTAAATGTCAAATTGTTTATGTATGACATGACTCTTAGGTGCAAAAACATTTATTTAAAACGTTTTATAAACGATATCAGAGACTTAAACGTTCATAGTAAAATCTTTAAAAATAGCATAGTAGAAAATTAATAACGTGAAGTTTAAATAAAATAATGCTCTGATCTAACCTAAGAGCTAGAAGCGACATGAATGCATCTACCATGGTTTTGGTCTCATGGTCGTCACCGAGTCATTGTTATCCATGCAGAGGTGCCTTTATCTGAAAAATAAGAGTAATACATTACTAAAGTATTTTAAGAAATACTCAGTAACCCTACTGTTGGGTCGGGAAATGATATCACATGCAATTATATTTGGGACCTATCATTTCATAAAATATCACAATATGACGTTGGTCTCTACTTCTAGTACGTGCAGAATTGGATGCATAACACTTCTCTACACATGACCCATGTATGCACACATGGACCCAGGCGAGTTCATATAGATACCCTTAAGACTTAGCCTTTGACTAGAGTACACTCACCCTACCGGTATGCCACGAAAGGAAGGGAATACTCATAGTATTATGGTGTACACAATATCATGATCATAGCATCGTAGTGTACGCGTCCGTACTAATCATAGCAAGAAAGTATCCCGATGCACATGAACATAGAATATGCACAAGATACCTCATAATCATTTCATGTCATCTCATATTATAGTATATAACATGATATAACACGATATTCCGTAACATATGAAGTTTCATAGCATAAGAAAAGTATAGAGCAGGATACGTGCAAGGGTTAGAGGGCACGAAAAATAGGTTAGGGTCGGGTCGAAGAAAGGGGGAGGAAATGAGGTGTGGAGAGGGGAAATGGATGGAGGGCATGTATGGAGTATGAACCACCTTCTAATAATAATAACATGACAGAGAAGCCGATGGAATTGATTCAGAATTTACCAAATTTGCCATTCCACTTCACCTGCCGGATGCCCTCCTCCTCCTCCTCTAATCCATGCAGTTTCATTCCCACACCCTCCTGGTGTCGCCGCCGCCGCTGCTGCTGCTGCCACCACCACCGCCACCGCCAGCGCCGCCGCCGCCACGCCATTAAAAATCGATGTTCTTCATTGCTCCTTTGTCTTTCCTAGACCCATCAACGTTCGACCTGACCACCGTGTGGTTCATCGCCGTGATCCTCCTCCTCTCCCTCCTCTCCCTGACCTTCATCTTCCACCTCCGCCTCAAATCCCGGACCTCCCACCACCTCCAACGCTTCAACTCTCTGTGGACCGTCCGATTCCTCCTGGTGACCTTCATCTCCCTATGGGCACTGAATGAACTCCTCCGCCTCTCCTTCTTCCGGCGGCGCTACCTCTACCCCTACCTCCCCTCTCTCCCATCTCTCCACCAATCCACCCTCTGCAAACTCCACGCCCTCTTCTCTCTCGGACTCTTCCAACCCTGTTTCTTAATAACCCTCCTCTTCCTAATCAACGCCTCCGCCAATCAGAAAACGCCACGTGACTTGGCCGCCGTCGCCTTCCTCCTCCTTGTCTCCATGCCAATTTTCCTCCTCCATACCTTCATCGTTTTCTACAAACCCTTCAACGACAAACTCCCCGCCGCCTTCACCCAAAGCTACCTCATAATCAAGCAAGATTTCGACAATGCCACTGTCCTATGCTCCTACCCTCTCTTAAGCTCCATGGCCTTCGCCGCCTTCGGCCTCGGCTACATCCTCTGCTTCCTCTTCTCTTGCTGGAAAGTGGCCTCCATGGTCATCAACAAATCCCTCAGGGTTCGTGTCTATAGCCTCGCCTCCACCATTTTGATTTCCTTGCCCTTGCAGATTATATTCCTCGGTCTCTCCGGCCTCTGGACACCCGACCAGCCCGCTTACTCCGTCCTCGCCTTGGTCGTCTTTTTCACTACTTTTCTATGCGCCGCCGCCGGGGAGGGTATTTTGGTCATTGTCCCCATTGCTGATTCCTTGGCCGCCGGTGGTGATTCTGTTTGGGAGGATTCCGGTGAGCGGTTAAAGAATGCTGGCGACAGTTGAGATTGTGTTGTTCCTTATTTTGGGATCAAAAATGTGTTCTTTCATTTCTTTATATTAGTGGTAGTGGTAGTGGTAAAAGGAAGGATCATGCCATTCTATTCTAACATTTTCAAATTTGGAATCATTTCATTAATCATTAGGGCAAACAATTACTTTTATTTCATAAAATTATTATTTTAGATACAAATATTTCGTTACATTTTACGTCCTTATCGTACCTCCGACCCCGACCCCT
Organism: Cucurbita pepo subsp. pepo; assembly: GCF_057944985.1. NCBI lineage: Eukaryota > Viridiplantae > Streptophyta > Magnoliopsida > Cucurbitales > Cucurbitaceae > Cucurbita > Cucurbita pepo. The sequence goes on from NC_141811.1 coordinate 12,607,691, forward strand.
ACCCCTACTAATCAAATTATTACTTGTTATGTTGGGATAGTCAGTCTCATGGTTTTGAAAGGCGTCTACTGGGGATAGGTTTCTATGCCCTTATAAGGAATGTTTTGTTCCCCTCTCCAACTGGTGTGGGATCGGATTTCGGGGACGTGGCATTTGTCTCTGATACCATTTGTAACAGTCCAAAAAGATAGTTTAAAGGGTATGGTTGTAATTTTGCTTTTCAATGTACTTATTAGGGTTTCTCGTAAAATATAATCGTGCCCAATTTAACTCCAAGAGCACTTTATACATGCATAGTGTGAGATCCCACATCGGTTGGGGAGTAGAACAAAGCATTATTATAAGAGTGTGGAAATCTTTCCTTAGTAGACACATTTTAAAAATCTTAAGGGGAAGCTCGAAAGGGAAAACCTAAAGAGAATAATATTTGCTAGCGGTGGGCTTGAGCCGTTATAGTTGGTATTAGAGCCAGACATCGAGAAATGTGTCAGCAAGGACGCTGAGCCCTGAAGGGAGGTAGACACTGCAGGACATTAAGCCTCGAAGAGGGGTGGACACTGCAGAACGTTGAGCCTCGAAGAGAGGTGGACACGTTGTGATGTATCAGTGAGGACGCTAGGCCCCAAAGGGGAGTAGATTGTGAGATCCCACATCAATTGGAGAGTGGAAAGACAACGATTGAAAAAGGGGGACGAGTGTCGAGTGGATTGTGATCCCACATCGGTTGGGGAGGAAAACAAACATTCTTTATAAGAGTGTGGAAACCTCTCCCTAGCAGACATGTTTTAAAAATCTTGAGGGGATGCCCAAAAGAGCTAGCTCAAGGAGAACAGTATCTGTTAGCGGTGAGCTTGAGCCATTACTCATAGATCGAGGCTTTTTAGATACAAAATCGAGAGTTTAATTGTCCGAACCATTTAGGGTGATTATAAACTATAACTAAGCCTAAACCATTTAAGATATATACACGGGAACGAGTTAAAGTCAAGCAGTGTAGCTCAATCAATAAAATCAAATAAGTTTTTGTTAAACTCATCTTTGTTTAAGAAACACTTGAATTCCCGAGAAACTAAACTTAATCTTATTTCGTAGGTTCAATCTTCTAGTTCGGGTATGTCAACAACTTCATCGATATTTTCACACGTATCATTGACGTTTTTAATAATATGATTAATAAATCAATAAATAAATTATATAAAAATATAAATAATAAGCATTACGAACACTAATAATGATAAAATAATCAACATAAACCCTAACCACAAACATTGGAAAAAATAAAAGTTTTATTAAATTTTCAAATAAATAAATTTGATTTTAATTATTCATAAATCTCAAAATCTTTCTGAAAATGAAAGATGACTTGAAATTTAGAGATTCTTTTTTTTTTCTTTTTCTTAATTAATCAATTATGATTTTTTTCTTAAATAATTAAAAATAAATAAACTATATTATTTTTGTTATCGTCTGGTTTTCTTTTTCGAATACGTCAGTTTTTGTGATATCTCACATTGATTGGAGAGAGAAACGAGTGCCGAAAATGATACTGGATTCCGAAGGAGAGTGGATTATGAGATCCTACGTCGGTTGGAGAGAGGAACGAAAAATTCAAGGGAAGAAAACATTCCCGTTTTAAAAAACTTGAGGGGAGCTTTGAATGAAAAGCTAAAAAAGGACAATATCGACTAGCGATGGACTTGAGCGGTTACAAATGAAAAGCTCGAAAAGGACATGAAATTAAAAAATTGGATAATTAATTAATGATAATTAAATACAAATGATTAATAAAGGGTTAGGAGTGCTTCCATTGTCTTCATAAATATTATAATCCCTAAAATATTTATTCACATCAATAATTCACAAATTAGGCAAACTTCCAATATTGAGTCCACATCTTTATTTGACTTTCAAATTCAATTATTTCACAAATAAAATTATTCATCAAAAATATTTTTTAAAATATCTTTCTAAATCTTTTTATAATTCATTTCAGTAATATTTAAATATTTTTTATTTGAGGCTAACCATAGCAGCTAGGGGCAGTGTACGAGTGAGGATGCTGGCCTCTCACGCATTTCTTATAAAGAGCGTGAAAGTCCTTTTGTAACAGACATGTTTTAAAACCATGAGACTGACGACTGTATGTATCGGACTAAAGTGGGCGGATAATATGTGATTGAACTACACTTAAATTGTTAGTAATGATTACGAATTTTAGATTTTTGAGTTGGAGTGATTTTATTTTGTTTAAATTTGGTTGGATTTCATAAATTCCAAACCCTAAAATTCATCGACCATGAATGATGAAACTGTCGCCCCCACGAGAAGAACTAGCGATGAGAGGATCATCACAAACAAAGGGTTGAAAATTGAAGCATTTCCCGAAGTCAAAGAAAAAAGAAATGAGTCCCCCATTTGACAAAATCGAACAAAACCCCTCAAGAACAAGCAACGTTTCGAATCAGCCACTAATTCGATCTATTTCAGACAGAATGCGACTCATCAGATTCTCGCTGTTGGAGCTGTGAATCCATAAAATGGAAGCCGCTTGCTCATGGTTTAAGCCCACCACGTGGTGTCTTGTAGGTCTCAATCGAGCGACACGTTGCCTCTTGCGCCACTGCGAAGCGCCGAGATATTTACCCCACTCGCTTGCTTGCTGGGGTTCACGAAATCAAGAAAATGACTCCACCCACTTCGTGAATCGGTAAAACGACAAAAACCCTTTCAAGTTTTGTGGAAATGGGTCGGAAGAAAAGTCAAGAAGGGATAAGAAATTGAGGGATTGCGAGAGGTAAATTAATGGAAAGTGGAGGATTGACCTGACAATTTGTATTTTACTTTGGTTTTCTCTTTTGGGTTTGGAAGTGGAGCCCATTAGAAGGGTTCCATATGGCCATTGCTGCCTTCGACCAATCGCTGTGTTCATCTTCTTATAAACAGAGTTCTTCCAGTTTCGTTTTTATTCTCTTCATCGAATTGGATTTTAGGGTTCTTCTTTAGCTTTTCTGTGGAACTAAGAACAGCTTTACCATTGCTCTGTTTGGGGTTTGATGGATCTGTGGATCTAACAATTTTACTCGCACATGTATTGCTGTGTCTCTTTTGGATCTCCGTCGTTTTCATTTGATATCATCCAGTAGTAGCTCACCCCAACTGGCCAGAATAGCCTAATTTACAGTGTGAGTTCATACAACTCTTCTATTATTGTTATTATTCTGTGGTTGAATTAGTGACTGTTTCTTGTTCTTCAACTTCAATTGTGGTAGATTTTGTAATGATTCTTGTTCCTGCTGTTCTTCCTTGTTCTTGATTCTATTTTCTGTTTGTTTCTTGGGAATTTTGAGTGTTAAACTCTCTTCAATGTTTGATTGTTGGGTCTGCAGGGGAGGGATTTGAGGTGGGATTGGTGTTGCATCCATTTCGGATGTGGAGGAATTGGAGGCTGGCTCTGGTGCAATGAGGGATGTTATCAAGCTTGATGAACTTGCTGAGGGCTTGCTGGCAGCCATGTGCCGATCGTCACTTGCGTCGTCGGGGCGGCGGTGGTGGTTCGGATTCGGTTGGCTGCCAAGATGGGCTACTTTGGTACAAGGACCATGGGCACCACATCAATGGAGAATTTTCAATGGCTGTTGTTCAAGCCAACAATTTACTTGAGGATCAGAGCCAGCTTGAGTCTGGTCCTTTGAGCTTGCTTGAGTCTGGACCCTATGGAACGTTTGTCGGAATATACGACGGTCATGGTGGCCCCGAGACGTCGCGGTTCATATGTGATAACTTGTTCCAGCATCTCAAAGGTAAGAGGAGTTCAAACATCTGCTCAATGCACTTGTTTTAGGCTGCTTTGGCTTTAGAATCATTGAAATTGAGTCATGTTTTACTGTTTCTCAGTGTTTGCTACGGAAGAAAAGGCAATGTCTGTAAATGTGATAAAGAAAGCATTCCAAGCAACAGAAGAGGGGTTTCTCTCTATTGTCACCAAGCAATGGCCTATGAACCCGCAGATTGCGGCCGTTGGTTCGTGCTGTCTGGTTGCTGTGATTTGTAATGGGAAACTCTACGTTGCGAATCTTGGCGACTCCCGAGCTGTGTTGGGGAGGCTTGTTCGGTCGACGGGGGAAGTTCTTCCTATTCAGCTGTCGTCGGAGCACAATGTAAGCATACAATCAGTCCGCCAGGAGATGCAGTCTATGCACCCAGATGACTCCCAGATAGTAGTGTTGAAGCATAACGTATGGCGCGTAAAGGGCTTGATTCAGGTACTTCCTAAGCATGATTGAACCTAAGACTTTCAGTTTCTGGCTGTCGAGTAGGCCGACCGATCCCTCGTTCATTTGACTGGAATGTTCATATCATCATATTTAAGGCTACATTGAGTTTGATAAGAATTTCAGGATTAGTGTACATCATGAAGTTTATGTGTTGTTACCACGAGACTCTTTAGATCGATCTGTTCTATTTCTTCCTCGTATAAATCGAATGTTCTGGTCACGATGCATAAGTAGCTAGCAAAATTTCGTTTATATATGAATATGATCACACACGAGCATGTTCAATAGCCTTTGGTGCATTGAGGTCTCTTGAAATGCTCCTAATATCGTACGAACCAACCGTTTGATTATAGGATAACTAGCATTTAAGTCTTTGCATATCTTCTCAGCCGAACTGAAACTTCTCGTTTAACTCATTTGCAGATTTCTCGGTCGATTGGAGACGTATATCTCAAAAAGCCAGAGTTTAACCGGGAGCCTTTGTATACTAAGTTTCGTCTCCGAGAGCCCTTCAGTAAGCCTATTCTGAGCTCAGAACCTGCGGTCTCTGTGCATGAACTCGATCCAAACGATCAATTTCTCATATTTGCCTCTGATGGGCTGTGGGAGCACCTAAGCAACCAGGATGCAGTTGATATAGTTCACAAGCATCCTCACAGTGTAAGTTGCGTTTTTTTCGATATCTGCCATAGCAAATTGTATTGAGTTCGGTTATTCACAGAATGCTCCTCTCTTGGTTGATTGCCTTCATCCAGGGAAGTGCAAGGAGGCTGGTGAAAGCGGCAATGCAGGAAGCAGCTAAGAAACGAGAAATGCGATACTCAGACTTGAAGAAGATCGATCGTGGGGTTCGGCGTCATTTTCACGATGACACAACGGTGATAGTCGTGTTTCTGGGTTCAAGCAGAGGGGAAAGAAGCCCTGTTTTGTCTGTGAGAGGGGGAGGAGTGAAGGTATATGCGAAGTCAGGGCTGAACACTGCCCCTTCGTAAACAATAATACAAAGGTTTTGAGGGGCTCTTCTCTGGGATTCAGTGACCCACCAAGTTGTATATCAAGGAGAGATGAGAGAAGGTTCGCTTTTATTCTTTAAATGCTCTGTTCTGCTCTGCTCTGTTCTAAAGGCTCTGTTCTAAAGGCTCTGTTCTGCTCTGCCCTGCCTGATTCAATGTTCAACTTAGTTCTTTCTTTTTAGTTGCTTTCTAAGAACTTCCAAGGGAAAGTACACTCAAAGTATGGCAATAGAGAGCTTAAATAGATAACAATGGGAGATTTTCTCTTGTCTTCTTTGCGTTTAGTGCCTTCAATCTTCTACCTCTTTGTTTGTTCCTTGGATTAGGCTTAAGATTCCTTAAATTTAAGCCATTATAGCTCTTCAATTTTCAGAATAATTCCTTCGGAAAATCAAGTTAGATCACTTTTAGTGTTTCTCTATAACAGCTCATACTTCGTTACATATCGCCGTCAGCCTTTTAAAACATGTATGCTGAGAAGGAGGTTTCCACACCTTTATAAGGAATGCTCCATTCCCCTCTCAGACCGATGCGAGATTCCACACAAATAGCCTATGGATGGTTAGAGATATGTAATTTTACACAAACAAGCGAGTTTTAAAATGTAAAACCTTAGTCGATTGGTAAGATATACAAGCATGAGGTCGGGGTCACCTCATAAATATAAAGAAAGGAAGTGTTTCCTTAAGGTTTAAGAAAACAATGAAAAGAACAATGAAAGGTTAGAAGAAAAGGAGAGGTTTCTGCAACCACCAAATGAGCATTATAATAGAAAAAGAAAAGGGTGATATTTTAAGGATATTTTAGAGAGAAAAAGAAGGGATGTTAGGAACTTGGGCAACCATAATAAAATGGATAAAAAGATGGGTAGTTGGCCATTAAAGAGGAAGTAGGTGGAGGTGATGAAATGCAGCAAACTTAGTGGTAAGAACAATGGATGCATTCTCTTCAAGTGAAACCACCGAACACTTTCAAATTCCTTTGGTACAATTTCAACTCTTATTTATTGTGGTAGCTGAAGCTTAAACCAAATATAAATACCATCTAATCTAAACAGCTCCATTCAGGACAACTGTGTTCCTTCTATGACTTTTTCGCATCCATGTAGGGTCTAAGAGTGTAACGCCCCAAGCTCACCACGAGCAAATATTGGCCTCTTTGGATTTCCCTCAAACGCATATGCTAGAGAGAGGTTTCCCCACCCTATGAAGAATGCTTTGACACTCCTTCCCTTCTCCAATCGATGTGGGATCCCTAGTCCACCCCCCTTCGGGGCTCAACCTTGTCTGGCTCTAATACCATTTGTAACAACCCAAGCCCACTGTTGGCAGATACTGTCCTCTTTAAGCTTTCCCTTCCGAGCTTCCCCTCAAGGTTTTTAAAAGAGAGGTTTCCACACCCTTATAAAGAATGTTTCGTCCTTCTCTCCAACTAATGTGGGATCTCATTGTGGTAGACTGCACAACATGTGAAATCCCACAACATGTGAAATCCCACATCAGTTAGAGAAGAGAACGAAGCATTCTTTATAGGGGAAACCTCTCCCTAGTAGACGGAAAGCCCAAAGAGGACAATATCTACTAACAGTGAGCTTGAGTCGTTACAGTGAGAAAAACCGATAAAGACGGAGAGGGGAGGGAGGGAGGTGTCCTAAACTTATCATTTCCATCATGTTTACTTGAAGTAGAGTATATCCCAATCCAAGAGAAAGAGTGTTGTAAATGATGGGGAAAAGGGTGGTTTTAAAGGCTTATGTCCCTACACTCTGAGATCCTTTCAATGCAGATGGGGCTCCCACTACCTGATATCTTCCACCACACCACAATGAGGCTCTAAATATCTTGTATTTCCACTGTGGGGAAGCCTCTCCCTAAGTTCTCACCCTAATCTCTGCATTAAATAATTTCAAAAAGCTCTCAACTAACACTCCGACAATCTTAGCTTTGGTTTTGGGCTGTTCTTCCTGTCCAAACTAACCTATCAGAGAACGCCACTTGGACGACAGAGAATGAGTGACTCAAACTGCAAGTTTACGCAAACCAATGGCCTAATCTTAAATGTTGTTCAAAAAGGCAAATTACTAACTCTTTAAGCAAAGCAACCAAAACTCATAATAATTGATGAATCAGTAGAAGAGGAATATGGATTATTCACAAGAGCAATATAAAGCTATAATTACTCAAAATTTTTATACATCGGTGACGATCGATTGCCACAGTATGTTGCGAATGCCCCTGTTCGAACAACTGAAGCAATGATCCAACTCGAGTTTTAGCGAAAAATAAGGAAATTTTTCGCGGATTTTGTAATTTACAAGGGCAAGTTAAGACAGTAGTAGTAGTGGAAAAATATTACAGATCCCTTCTACATAAAGGGCAAGAGCCATGAGTAAGAAGCCATTTATCAATGCAGGGCAAATGGAACATGTGATGGCAATATGGTAAACTTCTTACAGTCTCTCCTAGTTGAAAGTCCTGGGAAAATACGACCCGAAAATACGATTAAGTAGCCATTTCGACGATGAATTGGTATGAAGATTCAAAAGTTAGAGACTAACCTGAAGGCAAACAGAACAACAGACTCGCTCGCCGTAAGCATCTACACTGTTGTTCTTAGATACTAAGATCTTGGGAATTTTCTCGACCGAGTCCCCGGGCAATCCTTTTGCGCTACTCGTATCGAAGATGTTTGGGATGTCGTCAAAGCTCGTCTCTGTAGCACCCATCTGATTCACACCAAAACCAGAACATGAGTTTCATCATTCTAAATCAAGCTACAACTATACAATTCATCAATGGCATTGCAAAGCTACCTGACTTTGAACTGCACTCAATATGGCTGGACCGATCCGTTCTCGAACGAGTCGTCCGCTTAGGAGGCTTGCAATGACATCAATCTATACAGAATAACAAACAAAATTAATGTTGGATTACCAGAGAAGCCATTTTTCAACTCTCAAAAGATTTGGATACAAAGTTTGCTCACAAGATAAAGAAGACAGCCTATTCCTGATTCATCTGATTGCCAAAGAACCAGAGAAGATTCAAAGACTTCAATGGAGAAAACAGCTCCAGAAATTGCCCCAACAGCCGCTCCTCTAACGAACCCACTCTCTGTTTCTTGGCCAATCAATGCGCCAGTCATGGCCCCAAGCAAAGTCCCCACTGCCAGAAACAACAAAGAACAATTTCAGAAACCCTGTTTTTCTGTTCTTCTTCTTCTTCTCCTTGATCAGATGATTATCATCACATAAACACAGAGAAATGATGCGAAGAAATGCAGAAGATGAATGAGAAACAAACCTAGGGCGAAGAAAAAAGTGAAGATCGCGGACAAGACGTTGCCAAGAATCGCAGAAACCGCATAGCAACAAATGTCTCGAACTCTCTCAAAGAGATTACCAAACGAAGGCGACGAAGATGAAGAAAATCGAAATGGATTCGCGATGAAATCCATGGAAATCAAAAGGGTCGATCCAAAATCGAGAAGCGAAAATGGGTTTTAACGATATAAGATTAGGGATTTCGAAAACTTAGCGCTTAAGAAGAAGGAGGAGATGGAAAGCAACCGCATCAACCAACTCGCATTTAAAGCTCTCTCTGCTTCGAAGAGTTTTATTCGCGCTCCAAATTAAAGGGTTTAGGGATAATAAATGGAGAGATTGCATTGAAAACGATCCGAGAAGAAAAGGGAAAACAAGAAGAAAAAAGAGGGTTGGGGATGGCTTGCTTCAGCGTGTAGTTCAGGGTAATTAATTGGGCCACAACGAACCCTAACAATTTGCAATGCCAATTCCAGATTCATCTAAAATGGCTTTACCCCCAAAGCAAAGAGGATTCGAGATCGCCATACCAATGCCATCTTCTCGCTCCTCCTCCTCCACAAATCCACCGCCGATCAAGTGGCTCCACCGTCACCAATTTCCTCCGTTGTTTTTTATTTTTTTTAACTTTGATGTTCTAACATTTCTTATTTTCCTTTCGGAGATTTTGAGGCTGTGGGGGGTTCGGTGCTTGCATAAATTTTGTTTGTCGCGTTTGGTGTCATAGATCTAATGTTTAAATATTCTCAATCTTTTATTAACTTTTAAATTAAACTTATTTGAAATTACGAATTTGGTTGGATTATGTTGACTTTTCATGTTTCAAAATCTTTGACATTTTTTGTTCTTGATTTTGACCAATTCATCTATTGCTACCAAACGACGCGTTTTCATTTCTCTTTGAGACGTATCCATCCGAGTATTTATTGAAAAATGAACTCTTTCGTGTCTATGTTGGGTCATTTCTGCGTATTGCACTAGTCAGTAGTTCTCATTTACCAACCTCTCTCGTGTCCATAGTGGGTAGTCTCATTTACCAACCTCCGACTCAACGGATAAGGCACAATGTGAGCGCATCTGTCCTTGGAAACCCAATTCTAAAAGAAGACACCCAAGACACTTACCTATATTATGATATGTGCATGAATTATTGTGAGGGCTTATGACTATTTTAAAAGTGATGAGTTGAAAACTAAGGACATATTTGAGACAACGTTCCAACTAAGAACTTAAAACTCTATTGTAACCACTTGAAAAGTCATCTCAAATTGAACCAAATATTCGTGATGAATGGAGGATATAAGATAGTTTAAGCCTCTACGTTCCTGCGTCATAATGATGGCAAAAACGATGACCAAAATTGATAGTTATTTATTATTTATTTAATACTCGTTGATTTTATTAATTTTTATTTAATGAACTTAAAATAAAATAAAATACCACGGCCAAAATGTCAAACGAATCAAAATTTTAAAATACCTTAAATTTAATTAATTATGTCGACTTTATTCTAAATTTCTAATTTCTTTCCCGATGTGTTTCAATTTTAAACTTAAATTAAGAATGCAAATTTTCCTCTATGATTAAGTTTATTTATTTATTATTATTATTATTTTTATAAATTAGGTTAAAAAAGATATTTTTATTTGTATTCAATTAATTATAAGCATTTTACCCGGAGATGTACCCAAATAGAGATGAGATTCCTGATTAGACATAAAATAGGAGAGGGAGTGGACAACATTATTTTCCTGTGAGATGAATAGAGTCATGAACGAGATTATATTTTCCATCCCCTTCTCGCTCCGTTTAATATAAATATATTTCACACTTCCTTCATTTTTAAATGATGACGACACAGCTAACAATGAGTATCATAACGATACAACTAAAACTACCACTCACCTCTATCTCAGAAAAGAAGAACTCATAGAGTAGAAGTAATTGATTGATTTATAAATGATCTCAAACACTTTCATATGGATCTAAGTTAAAACTGCAGTCCTAATGAGCTAACTCTTTAGAGGTGTGTGATACGTGAATTTGTTATAACTATAATTTAGGGTTCGTTTGGATGACTTTTTAAGCACTTAAAAAGTCATTCCAAACAAACCTCGGTGGAAACACATGATTTGGCAGTAGCCTTGCTTGTATGAGAGAAACAGTCAATAACCTTGGTGGTGACTCCATAGGAGAGAAACAGTCAATAACCTTGGTGGTGACTCCAACAACATTAATTTATGGATGAGTGAGCAATCTAAACATAATTCAATTAAGTAGAATTTATATGTTCAACCAAAAGATTAGAAGTTCGAATCTTGCCTGAACAGTACCTCTAATTACTTGTCCTTGCAGGTTCCTGCAGATCTGGATCATTCAGTAGAGGTTGACATGGCAAGATCAGAAAAGGCTGTGGAGGTCAATATGGAGCTTGAGTTCCATTGAAACAACAAAAAAAAAAAAAAAAAAATTCCACAACATGCTCATTGTTCCTCCTGGTCAGGAATAGTCCATCACATACTGAAAACAGTACCTCGATCTTAAGAACAGCAGGTACGGGTGTTCAAAGAACCCGACAAATCAGAAAATCATACTCAGTTGGGTTGATTCATGGTTTCATCGAATGGGTTATATCCAAACATGGGGTAAAGTTGAGAAACTTTTTGATCCAACTCAATCCAATTAACGAACACCCATCATGAAGGAGGTTGTTTGGGCATGGAGTTGCAGGTTAATCTATAACATCTCAGTAGAGTTATGTTCGAGAGAGAAGACATGTTTTACCACCAAGATGGTGTTATTGGGACAATGGGTGGGTGTTTGTAACAGCCCAAGCCCACCGCTAACAAATATTGTCCACTTTGGCTTGTTACGTAATACCGACAGCCTCACAGTTCTAAAACGCGTCTACTAGGAAGAGGTTTCCACATCCTTATAAGGAATGCTTCGTTCTCCTCTCTAATTAATGTGAGATCTCACAATCTACCCCTTGGGGGCCAGGGCCCTTGCTAGTGTCTAGCTCTAATACCATTTGTAAAAACCCAGGCCCACTGTTAATAAATATTGTCTGTTTTGGCACGTTACATAACGCTGTTAGCTTCACAATTTTAAAAACGTGTTTACTATGGAGAGGTTTCCACACACTTATAAGAAATGTTTCGTTCTCTTCTCCAACCAATGTGGAATCTCACAGTGTTTTGTTGTCTCGGGAGTTGCCTTATATGCAATCTTGTATTTAGTAATCGATTAACATTCACCTGAAATTAGAATTTAGTTTTTCTAATTTTCTATTAAAAGTCAAAGAAAGGGACTAAAAGAGTTGAATTGTTCTTACAATGATAGGGTACACACGATGGCACAGTTTGAAGATCCTCTTCTTAGATGTAAGCCACTTTTTGAACATTAATGACAAATTTTGGGTAGGTTGAATAAGCAATTCTAAACATATGTTTTATAAGTGATGGCTCACATGAATAGGTAGTTGGGTTGGGGCAATTATGCACAAATACTTCAACCACCCCTCAAAATAAATAAATAAGGTGTCGTTTAATCGCTGATAACAAACAGAACAATTTGTTAACTCAAATGCAATGAAACATGGAGAGTGTAATGACCCAAGTTCACCGCTAGCAGATATTATTATCTTTGGGCTTTTCCTTTCGAGCTTCCCCTCAAGGTTTTAAAACGCGTCTACTAGGGAGAGGTTTTCACACCCTTATAAAGAATGCTTTGTTCTCCTCCCCAACCGATGTGGGATCTCACAATTACCATTTGTAACAGCTTAAGCCCACCGCAAGCAGATACTGTCCTCTTTGGGCTTTCCCTTTTGAACTTCCCTTCAAGATTTTTAAAACGCGTCCGCTAGGGGGACGTTTCCACATCCATATAAAGAATGCTTTGTTCTCCTCCCCAACCGATATGGGATCTCACAATTACCATTTGTAACAGCCTAAGCCTACCGCTAGCAGATATTGTCCTCTTTGGGCTTTCCCTTTCGAACTTCCCCTCAAGATTTTTAAAAAGCGTCTGCTAGGGGGAGGTTTCCACATCTTTATAAAGAATGCTTCGTTCTCCTCCCTGACCAATGTGGGATCTCACAATTACCATTTGTAACAGTCTAAGCTCACCGCTAGCAGATATTGTCCTCTTTGGGCTTTCCCTTTCAAATTTTCCCTCAAGGTTTTTAAAACGTGTATGCTAGGGAGAGGTTTCCACGCCCTTATAAAGAATGCTTTGTTCTCCTCCCCAACCGATGTGGAAGGTTTGAAAACATGTAGAGATCTATGTTAATCCTTATATTATTATATGTAGAGATCTATGTTTTCATTGTCGGCTCTTCAAAATCATTAGCCCTTCTAGTTAATCATAAAGGGAGAAAAAGAAGGAACCTGATTTTTCTTAAGCTGGACCTCCAATCCTAGCACAATGCTTGGAGCTGCTTTGGTTGCTAAGAAAGCTTGTGAGCTTGGTTTAGAGGTGTGCAAAATTTTCCCTCGTTTCTTCCTCCTTGTGTTGCCTGCATCAATAATTTATTTCAGTAAGACAATGGAAACCAAAATGAAACGTTTAATTAAACATATTCCCAAACGTACCCGAGATATTTGGCCGTCTGCACAGGTTAAGCCTTGGATAAAGACCAGTCTTGCTCCAGTTTCAAGAGTGGTAACCAAATACTTTGAACAGAGGTGCTCACTATCAAACTCCCCAAATGCTCTCCTGTTGTTAAATGAGAAATAAAGATTGGATCAAAGAATTTGACATAAAATGAACTATTCTAATTCAATTATTCTTCTGAATGGGAGTTTGTCTGTCTTTTTCTGGTTTGCCTTGTTGTACGAATGATTATATTTCTCCAGTCAAGAATTGAATTTCTGAAGTGGATTGCCGATGTATTTAGATCAGCTGGGGTTCAATACTGTTGGATATGATTGCTTTGAAAAGTTTAGTTGTTCCCATTTGTGCGCTTTGGCCTCTCTAGCTCAGGTAAGCAATCGAATTGCTAATATTGTACATTAGCAGATATGGTAGCAGTGGCCATTCGATCCGGAAACAGGAACTTAGAGGGTTGTGTACATTCTCGACAAGGGTCAATTATCTTGCCTCTCCTCCCCTGTGAGGATATTTGCTAAAACCATCATACCGAAACGGTGGTGAAGTTCTCTATCTATAATCATCAAATAAATCACAAAGGAAACGAAAAGAGCAATAAATGGATACAAGATATTTGCCTGGTCAAATATGGTACCTATGGTAAACCGTAATGGAAGGCAAAATATCCTTAACACCTTGGTGGTTGCCTATGCTCTTAGCTGACACGATAAGGTTTAGATGGTCTAAATTACCAACTCAAGTATTTTGATCATGGAGGAACTCTACACTATGTGACAAGAAATTAGTTCAGCACACAAAACTGGGTCATTAACAAGGCCAAAATAGATGGTCAAATTATCCGAATGTTGGAGATACTTTCTGGAGGGCATTTCTCTTCTTATTGTGCATGATAACAATCAGGATCTCCACGTTTCTACAATAGAGATATAAGCATCCAAGATATGAAGAAAATTTCCTTTTGTATTCCAGCTCATGTGTATGTCAAAGGATTCCAAGGGTTGATGGAATTGAAGAAGACAAGTGACAACCCTGTCAATGCCTTCCCCTTTCCAGTGTCCAGAACATATAAGAACAACCCTCCCCTTTCACTTGAATTGCTATCTTTTTGCCTAGCAGGACTTAAACTAGGAGTTAGTCCAACTATTTCTGCAGCCACTGGGCTGGATGACATGCATTTAGCTTGCTTTTACTTGCTTAAGCCATGCTAATCAGACTTCTTTTTATCAGAGATTGGAGATAACTACAAGATGAGAGAATAAAAGACATGTTTCCTAAGCAAAGCTTTTTGGATTACTAAAAGAATGAACATAGAGATAAAGAATGAACAGATTGCTGCAATAGTAAACGAGAATATTTCACAAGCATTCGATTGAAGTTCCAACTTATTTGTACAGTATGGTGTATTGATGATGCAAACAATATTCACAGATCCCAGGGCAGAAACAATCATCTATGATCTATATAAAAGTTGAAAAAACAGACACAAATTCATAGAACTTTTCAAACCCTAATGCACGATAATCAATATATTTCAACTCTCAGAGGAAATCCGAAGCTCCTTGATCTTGAATCTGTATCTAGGAGCTCGGGGAATAACCTGGCTAGGTCCGAAGTGGTACTGACCAGGACTATCGGTGAGAGGAGGCCCATCGTCGTAAACATAGCCGACGAGACGCGCACATGAATTGCACTTGATCTTGGTGCGTTTCCGCTGGATTCCCCAATAGTTGACGGTCTCAAAGAATGGCCGGAGCTTGTCCTCTTTCTCGAGCCTGAACTTGGTGGAGTCGATCAAGGAAAACGAAAGCGTGCCCTTGTTTCCGGCCTCGAAATAGAAATCCGGCGGGAAGAGATGACTGGAATTCAGATTCAGATTTGCTCCGCATTCTGCACAACAATAGATGGAAGCCATTGTTGACGAGAAATTCAGAGGATTCGTCAGAGATTTTGGGCTTTATATAACAGGATTTAAAAATTTGATAACAGGATTACTACATCGTATGCCCCAAGTTTGAAACGAAGATTGAATGGAGGTTCCTCATACAAAATCGTGGACTTTTTTTTGACTGCAAATAACAAAGTCGTGGTTGTTTTCTTAGCTGTAATATATATATATATATATATATATAAAGAATATATAATTAAAACTTAATAAAAAATTGAATATAATATATAAATTTTGTTTAAATTCTTTTAATATAATATATAAATTTTATTTATCAGGTAAATATATGAAACTTAATTTTTATTTATTTTTAAAATATCTTGGAATCTTTTTCCCACAAGGTGAATCTTCGTTTGGTTTGGACAGTCTAAATAAATTTATATATATATTTAATTAGTCTAAATATATTTTTTCGAACGACAAAATATTTATTTGATAGAATAATCTTGAGTAAATAGAATAATATTACGTGAATTAGATGTATTTTTTTTTTTTTTTTGTATATTTTTAAAATAATTTAGAATTGTTTTAGTTGAATTAAATTATTTATTATTTACCATAAATTCAATTTTTTTTAAAAGAAATAATGTTGAACAAGATAGAATTTAAACCAATTCACAATTCAAATATTTAATAAATTAATGAAAAAAAAGATAAAAAAGATAAAGGTCAAAATAGTAATTTGGTGGGCCGCCCAAAGGACCTGTTCGTCTATAAATAGGCCTCTAGGGCATCGTTTCTCGGTTGATTTGAAGCTCTCTTCCAAGAGGGTTTGGGGGAGAGATTGGCGTCGATCTCTTTTTGAGTAGCAGCAAAGAACCAAAAGGAAAACAAACTGAAAACTTGTTCGAATCCAAATAATTCCATCTGAACAAGCCCAAATTTCGCTTTTGATCTCTTCAACTTGCTCTAGGGCTTTCTTTCTGCACTTCGATCGCCATGGATTTGCGATTCCCTTACTCCCCGGCAGAGGTTGCCAAAGTCCAAATGGTTCAGTTTGGCATTCTTGGCCCCGACGAGATTGTAATTCTCTTCACATCGCCTCAATTTTTTTTGTTTTTGTTTTTTTGTTTGATTCTGTTTTAATTTGAGGGGTCGTTCGGGGGTGAGGAATGCTTTACATGTGTATGAACTGGTTCTACTTTAGGAAGTGGCTCAGTTTGGTTTTTGCAGCTCGTTCTGCTTGTTTTTGATTAATTGGATATAGAGATGGATTTTTGGTTAGACTTCCACGGTTTTCCATTTGATTAGTTGGGGACCTTGGCAATGTTCTTTTCTCGTCTATTAGTTCTAGTCTCTTATTCATTGAAACGCATTGCTTTATGTAGTCATATTTGGTTTCTTCTCTCAAATTTTAAATGAGATTTTATTTTCTGGGAGTTAATAGTTTAAAATTATTATGTCCAATTGTTTTTGTTTTTGAATAATTGGAAATAGGACATAAGAAACTAGATTCTTGTTGTATGCCAAGTTTTCTTTAAATGAGAAGTGGGAAATAGAATCTGCTGCAAAATGCATATGTTTCCCGAGAATGGAAAGAGGCCATGAGAAATAAAAAGTGAAAATTTTTGAGCAACTACCCTTCGGTATCTAAAACCATATTCTTTGGATTGCAGAGGCAAATGTCCGTGGTGCAGATTGAGCATGGTGAAACTACGGAGAGGGGTAAGCCAAAAGTAGCTGGTTTGAGTGACCCGCGACTTGGTACAATTGATAGAAAATTGAAGTGTGAAACTTGCACTGCAAATATGGCTGAGTGCCCTGGGCACTTTGGGCACCTTGAGCTTGCCAAGCCAATGTTTCATATTGGGTTTATGAAGACCGTTCTCACTATCATGCGTTCTGTTTGCTTCAATTGCTCAAAGATTCTCGTTGACGAGGTTAATTCTTAATACTATATTTGATGCTTTCTGGATTTTTTTTCTTTTATTCTATTCTTCAGCAAATTAGAAATTCACGGTACACATTATGAAGGATTCCAGAAGACTGCATAGGATTACATTGGCTAGGACTCTTATGGTGTTAGACCATGTAATTAGTTTGTTACAATTTTTAAGAGTAAAGTGGAAAAGATAATTGGGATGTATCTTTTGATGTTGGGATAATGGGAATTTGGGTATAGGTGATCATTATCTTATTGAGTTATTCTAGCCTTTATATGGAAATAGTTCATTTCCCTCAGCAAATTCATTTATCATCTTTCAGGACGACCCCAAGTTTAAGCAAGCAATGCGGATAAAGAATCCCAAGAACAAGCTAAGAAAGATTTTGGATGCCTGCAAGAACAAAACCAAGTGTGAAGGTGGAGATGAAATTGATGTCCAAGGTCAAGACCCAGATCAACCGGTCAAAAAGGCTCGGGGTGGCTGTGGTGCTCAGCAGCCTAAGATCTCAATTGATGGTATGAAAATGGTTGCAGAGTACAAGGCTCAAAGGAAGAAAAATGATGATCAGGAGCAGCTACCTGAACCTGTGGAAAGAAAACAGACACTTAGTGCTGAAAGGGTGACCATTTTCAATCCCAATTAACATTATTTTTTGTAATTAATTTTGTGCGTATCTCTTCCATGAGGTTATAGTTTGATGTATTCTTGTAGGTTCTTGGTGTTCTGAAAAGAATAAGCGATGAGGATTGCAAACTCTTGGGCCTAAATCCGAAGTATGCCCGGCCTGACTGGATGATTCTGCAAGTCCTTCCAATTCCTCCACCTCCTGTGAGACCATCGGTTATGATGGACACCTCATCTAGAAGTGAGGTATGTCTTCTCTGCTTTTGTTTTCTGATGTCTAATTGTTTCTTATTTGTGTACTGCTTCCCAATAAAATTCATTTTACTTTTCTAGTTAGTTTCTGAGATAGTGTTACGATTCTTTTGACAATATTAGAGACAATTTTAATATGATATCTCTTACTGCAGGACGATCTAACTCATCAGTTGGCTATGATTATAAGGCACAATGAAAACCTCAGGAGACAAGAGAGAAATGGTTCTCCTGCACATATCATTTCAGAGTTCGCACAACTATTGCAGTTTCATATAGCCACGTACTTTGATAATGAATTACCGGGACTACCAAGGGTATTGTCTCTTTTTAAGCTATATCATGTTTTTTTTCGAACTATTTATTTTTTTTACATTAGTGTGCTGCTTTAATATAGGCTACACAGAGGTCTGGGAGGCCCATTAAATCTATTTGTAGTAGGCTCAAGGCAAAGGAAGGTCGGATAAGAGGAAACTTGATGGGGAAGCGTGTAGATTTTTCAGCACGAACCGTTATAACACCTGATCCAACAATTAATATTGATGAACTGGGAGTACCGTGGAGTATTGCTTTGAACCTTACATATCCCGAGACCGTGACACCATATAACATAGAAAGGTCCATGTTTTTGAAATCATTGCTCGCTTTTTGATTCTTTCCCTTTCACAATATTTATTGTTTGCTCTTTGTGTCTCTTTTCAACATCAGGTTGAAGGAACTTGTTGAATATGGTCCCCACCCTCCACCTGGTAAAACTGGTGCCAAGTACATCATACGGGATGATGGGCAGAGGCTTGATCTTAGATATCTTAAAAAAAGTAGTGATCATCATTTGGAGCTTGGGTACAAGGCAAGATTTTCTAATCATGCATGAAATCTAATAATTAGGCGTTTTATAATTCCTACCTGATTATTTGCTGCTGTGATCATAGGTGGAGCGTCATTTGAACGATGGTGACTTTGTACTTTTTAATCGTCAGCCTAGTCTCCATAAAATGTCTATTATGGGACACAGAATCAAGATTATGCCTTACTCTACTTTCCGTCTAAATTTATCTGTGACATCACCTTACAATGCTGATTTTGACGGTGACGAAATGAATATGCATGTTCCTCAGTCATTTGAGACAAGGGCAGAAGTATTGGAACTCATGATGGTTCCCAAATGCATTGTGTCACCTCAGGCAAACCGTCCTGTAATGGGTATAGTGCAAGATTCTCTGTTAGGATGCCGTAAAATTACAAAAAGGGACACCTTTATAACGAAGGTGAGAGTAATATGATTGTTATCTCTTGTCCTTATAGTCTTCAAACATATTTTTTTGCTGTAAGTTGGGATTATGAAATTGCGTCAATAAATTTGCAGGATGTTTTCATGAATATCTTGATGTGGTGGGAAGATTTTGACGGGAAAATTCCTGCCCCAACAATTTTAAAGCCACAACCTCTTTGGACTGGAAAACAAGTTTTTAATCTTATTATACCAAAGCAGATTAATCTCACGAGAACTTCTGCTTGGCATTCTGAGTCAGAAACTGGGTTCATAACTCCTGGGGATACTTTTGTTAGGATTGAGAAGGGGGAACTACTTACTGGAACTCTTTGCAAGAAGGCGCTCGGTTCATCAAATGGAAGTCTTATACATGTTATTTGGTAAGCATTAGCAGTAGTGATATGCACTTCTTTTCACAAGGATGTGGTCTGTAATCATCATCGTTATCATCTTTTAAAAAAGTATTTGCACTCATTTTTTAAGTTATGGTAGTTGCTATGTTCATTTTTTGAAAGATCTGTTCTGACTTGTTTGACTAATTGGATATGTCTTCATCCCATTAAAAAAAAAAAGAAAAAAGTTCTGCTTTTGGGATGCAGCTTTCAGAAGGTATGACACTTAGGGATGGAGGTTGGCGTTTCAAAAATCACGTTCTTCCGTTTGGGTTGCCTAAATTAAGGATCTTAACAGTCTTCTAAAAAAATTTGACAGAAATGCCTTTTATTATCATTTTTATAAGACTGTAGCTCAAATTGAATTCACATATTTTTTCTTTTAAAATTTATTTGTTATACTAAAACACTTGGTCTATATTTTATTTTCCATATAACTATCTGGGAACTGTTTTTCCAGAACTTTCCAAACCGGCTTTTGTAAGGCCTCCGATTCCCTTCTCTTCTTTGTGGTTTGTAGAAAAGTTGGCTTCTGTTTTGTGTAACGTTTATTTTTTTGTCCCGTTTCTAATCATCTAAATGTTTTCAGGGAGGAGGTTGGTCCAGATGCAGCACGAAAATTTCTGGGTCATACTCAATGGCTTGTTAATTACTGGCTTTTACAGAATGCTTTTAGCATTGGGATCGGGGATACAATTGCTGATGCAGCAACCATGGAGAAAATTAATGAAACTATTAGTGCAGCTAAAAATGAAGTGAAAAACCTCATCAAGAAAGCTCAAGAACGGAGTTTAGAACCTGAACCTGGACGAACGATGATGGATTCTTTTGAAAATAAAGTGAATCAGGTCCTGAATAAGGCTCGTGACGATGCTGGTAGTAGTGCACAAAAAAGTTTGTCAGAGAGTAACAATCTGAAAGCTATGGTTACTGCAGGATCCAAGGGCAGTTTTATCAATATCTCTCAGATGACTGCTTGTGTGGGGCAGCAAAATGTTGAAGGGAAGCGAATACCATTTGGTTTCATTGATCGAACATTGCCCCATTTTACTAAAGATGATTATGGGCCTGAAAGTCGTGGCTTCGTTGAGAACTCGTATCTTCGAGGATTGACACCACAGGAGTTTTTTTTTCATGCTATGGGAGGTAGGGAAGGTCTTATTGATACTGCAGTCAAGACCTCTGAAACAGGGTACATTCAGAGGAGGCTGGTGAAGGCCATGGAGGATATCATGGTTAAATATGATGGGACTGTTAGAAACTCGTTGGGTGATGTTATTCAGTTTCTTTATGGTGAAGATGGTATGGATGCAGTTTGGATAGAATCTCAGAAACTAGATTCTTTGAAAATGAAGAAAAAGGAATTTGAGAGGATCTTCAGGTATGAGTTTGAAGATGAGAACTGGAAGCCAAATTACATGTTGCCAGAGCACGTCGAAGATTTAAAAACCATCAGAGAATTCCGCAATGTGTTTGAGGCTGAAGTACAAAAGCTCGAAGCGGACAGGTATCAATTGGGTACCGAAATTGCAACTACAGGTGAAAACTCCTGGCCAATGCCAGTTAATCTCAAAAGGCTTATTCAGAATGCACAAAAGACTTTCAAGATCGATTTTCGAAGGGCTTCTGATATGCATCCTATGGAAATTGTCGAAGCTATTGACAAACTTCAAGAGAGGCTGAAGGTTGTTCCTGGTGAAGATCCTCTAAGTGTGGAGGCTCAGAAGAACGCTACCCTTTTCTTCAATATATTGCTCCGAAGCACCTTTGCTAGCAAAAGAGTTTTGGATGAATACAGGCTTACGCGTGAAGCATTCGAGTGGGTTATTGGAGAAATAGAATCACGCTTCCTTCAGTCACTCGTTGCGCCTGGTGAAATGATTGGCTGTGTTGCTGCACAATCCATTGGAGAGCCTGCAACTCAGATGACTCTTAATACCTTCCATTATGCTGGTGTGAGTGCCAAGAATGTCACTCTTGGTGTTCCCAGGTTGAGGGAAATCATTAATGTAGCCAAGAGAATCAAAACACCTTCTCTTTCAGTCTATCTAAAACCCGAAGCTAATAAAACTAAGGAGAGAGCTAAGACTGTTCAATGTGCTTTGGAATATACTACTCTTAGGAGTGTTACGCAAGCTACCGAAGTATGGTATGATCCTGACCCCATGAGCACCATTATTGATGAGGATATTGATTTTGTGAAATCCTACTATGAGATGCCAGATGAAGAAATTGCGCCTGAGAAAATCTCCCCATGGTTGCTTCGTGTAGAGTTGAATCGTGAAATGATGGTGGATAAGAAACTTAGCATGGCAAACATTGCCGAGAAGATCAACCTTGAATTTGATGATGATTTGACTTGCATATTTAATGATGATAATGCTGAGAAGCTGATACTTCGTATCCGTATCATGAATGATGAAGCCCCAAAGGGAGAGTTGACTGATGAATCAGCAGAAGATGATGTGTTCTTGAAAAAAATTGAGAGCAATATGCTAACAGAAATGGCTCTTCGAGGAATACCCGACATCAACAAGGTTTTCATTAAATGTGGTAAAGTGAACAAGTTTGATGAGTCTGAAGGTTTTAAGCCGGAGATGGAGTGGATGTTGGATACAGAAGGTGTCAATCTCTTAGCTGTTATATGTCATGAAGATGTCGATGCGAGGAGAACCACAAGCAACCATTTGATTGAAGTTATTGAAGTTCTTGGGATTGAAGCAGTTCGACGTTCTCTCCTAGATGAATTGCGTGTTGTTATATCCTTCGATGGATCTTATGTTAATTACCGACATCTTGCCATCCTTTGTGACACCATGACTTATCGTGGCCACTTGATGGCTATTACTCGTCATGGTATTAATCGAAATGATACTGGACCAATGATGAGATGCTCCTTTGAAGAAACTGTGGATATCTTACTTGATGCTGCAGTATATGCCGAAACTGATCACTTGAGGGGTGTTACTGAAAATATAATGTTGGGTCAACTGGCCCCCATAGGAACAGGAGGTTGTTCTCTGTATCTCAACGATGAGATGTTGAAGAATGCTATTGAACTGCAGTTGCCTAGTTACATCGACGGTCTAGATTTTGGCATGACACCTTCCCGTTCTCCGATCTCAGGAACTCCTTATCATGAAGGGATGATGTCTCCGAGTTATTTGTTGAGCCCAAATCTCCGCCTTTCACCTATTAGTGATGCCCAATTTTCACCTTATGTAGGAGGAATGGCTTTCTCTCCTACTTCATCTCCAGGCTATAGCCCATCATCTCCGGGCTACAGTCCATCGTCCCCTGGCTATAGTCCCACATCCCCTGGTTATAGTCCCACTTCTCCAGGATACAGCCCTACCTCTCCGGGCTACAGTCCAACATCTCCAACCTACAGTCCTAGTTCGCCGGGTTATAGTCCAACTAGTCCTGCATATTCCCCTACAAGTCCATCTTATTCCCCCACGTCTCCCAGTTACAGTCCCACCTCTCCAAGTTACAGCCCCACCTCTCCTAGTTACAGCCCCACATCACCAAGCTACAGCCCCACTTCCCCCAGCTACAGCCCCACTTCGCCTGCTTACAGTCCCACTTCACCTGCTTACAGCCCCACTTCTCCTGCCTACAGCCCAACTTCCCCGTCTTACAGCCCAACTTCGCCCTCCTACAGCCCTACATCGCCTTCTTATAGTCCCACATCACCCTCTTACAGCCCAACATCGCCTTCTTATAGTCCCACTTCACCTTCGTACAGCCCCACCTCTCCAGCATATAGCCCCACCTCCCCTGGCTATAGTCCCACATCACCGAGCTATAGCCCTACTTCTCCTAGCTATAGTCCCACATCACCTAGTTTTAATCCTCAATCAGCTAAATACAGCCCATCACAGGCATACTCACCCAGTAGTCCGCGTATGTCTCCTTCAAGTCCATATAGCCCAACCTCACCAAACTACAGGTAGTGAATTGTTTAAGTATTTTTGGTATAAATATCTTGGGTACCGTTCAAGTGCCTGAATGTGAAACTCCTTTATGTTCATGCTTGTTTTTTCGGTTTGTTTCCGAATGCCTCGAATCTAACAAGTTCGGTCATTTTGTCTTAACCTTGCAGCCCAACATCACCATCATATTCACCTACATCTCCAGCATATTCTCCATCAAGTCCAACCTACAGTCCTAGCAGGTAAATTTTTATTACCCCTTTTCTAGAGGGCTCTCTGTAACATCTGTACTTCTGATACACGTTTTTGCCTTTGCATTTCCTTAACCCATTATTTGCCCTTCTCTCTTCAGTCCATACAATACAGGACCCAGCCCAGACTACACCCCCAGTTCTCCACAATACAGGTTAGCTGAGATACTAAACTTACTAGTGGAACCATTTACATCTTTTTCTCCTAG
Source organism: Cucurbita pepo subsp. pepo (assembly GCF_057944985.1). NCBI lineage: Eukaryota > Viridiplantae > Streptophyta > Magnoliopsida > Cucurbitales > Cucurbitaceae > Cucurbita > Cucurbita pepo. The sequence continues at coordinate 12,631,678 of NC_141811.1, forward strand.
TGAGAATCTGATTGTTTATTCTTCTTGCAGTCCAAGTGCAGGATACTCACCTACTGCTCCTGGGTATTCTCCATCATCTAATAGTCAGTACACTCCACAAACAAGCGACAAGGATGATAGGAGCAATGGATGATGAGGGTTCATAGCAAATATCCTTGAAGGAAAAAGGTAAAGTTCGGGAAGCCCTGATCTCTCTGATGATAAAAATGTGGGTGTTTTAATTTTCTTGAATAATTGATCTTCAGGATGTTTTATATGGATTTCTCTTCTCTGATGCCTGCCATCATTTCTGAATCTGGACTTGGAAAGGGGCGTTGTATCTTAGTAGCTATTTTGTCAAAAAGATTGGCTGGGTTCATACTATTTTAGTAGGGTTCAATTACCCTACTAGGAAGCCTCTTTTCTGAGGACAAGAGTGTTAGTTTGAAGTAGGTTTATATAGTCAGAAAGAAATAGAAGGAAGAATACTAATGTCGACAAAATCAGAGGAGATGAATTTTGGTTCCCATACGACTCGGCTGGCGTTTTATAGATATAATTGATGACTAGACAGCATAACACAGGGTAATGTAGTTATTTTTGTTCTTGTTTTGGTTCTTGAAACACCCCCTCATGATCTGAAAAATCTCCAAGATTCTCTTCTAGTTTTTCTAAACTTCATTGCAAGCCATAGCAACCTTTTGTAGGTGATTTAAATGAGCTAGTCTTTGTGATTTCTTCCTTCACTGTAAAATGGAACTGATTGTGTAGGTAGTTTGTAAATGTCAGGTCTTCAAGTCTCCTCCAGAACGGGAAGAGGCAAATAAACGACCGAACAGACCGAGGCATGTTGCTCGGAATGGACACATTATATCATCTAGCCTTCCGCAAACTTGTTTATTTTTTGCTTTGAAGAACTTGTGAAAGTATTACAAGCAAAAATTGATTCCCTTACAATTAGCGTCACACTTTCCATGTAGTTTTGTACCTTCCCATATAGAAAGTCATTATTTGAAGATACCTGTAACTTGTGTGGCTGAAACTCTTCTAAAAGTTATTCCCCCTTTTAGGCTAAATTGTAATGTATCTTTACAAGTTTAAATACTATTTTAGTCCCCTTCCATTCTCTAATGCTAGTGGATTTTGAACAATTTTTAAATAATGATCTTCATGCTTGGATCTTTTGTTCATTTTAGTTCTTAAGTTTGATCATTTAGCCTCATATGCAAAACCATGCTTTCCATAACACCTCACGATTGCACTCCATACGATAACGTTTTTGTCATTGATTCGGTGTTCACATGACATCTGAGTCGAAAATTGATGAACAAGTTTCCTCTTGTCACTGTTCTTCATTGCGCCATAGCCTTCAACACAAGGAAATGTGTAGCAATTGGTGGGTGTGACTCTGACACGAATTTCATCAAACAGGTTGAGGGCGCAAACGAACCCAAACTCCCACACTCTTGAATAACTGTGTTCCACGCGAACACATCTCCTTGAAGCATTCTATCGAACACCTCCCGTGCAATTCCCATTTTCAATTCATCATGACCCAACAACTTCATATAATCGTATGAATCGCGATGATATTCGCCAGAACATAGACCTTAGCAATCTGAAGTACGGTTTTCTCGACACCGGAGCTCACATCTCTTTGAAGCATTCTATCGAACACCTTCCGTGCAATTCTCACTTTCAATTCACCATGACCCAATAACTTCGTGTAATCGTATGAATCGCGATGATATTTGCCAGTAGACTTTAGCGATCTGAAGTACGGTTTTGTCGACACCGGAGCTCGCCAAGATCGCCGGCAAAGCTCATTCATTAGAATCTTCAAGCCAAAAGCTCCGTGGAAAAAAAAGGTTAGTGCCGTTGCGGCAGCGGACAAACGCCGATCGTTTTCCCGGTACGGGACGACGTGGCCGTTTGTGGATATGGTGATGCTGATGTGTTGATAGTGACAGATACCTTCTAAATACATATTTTAAATATTCTCTTTTATTAAAAAAATAAAATTAAAAATAAATAAAGGTCCACCATAGATATTTTTTAAAAATAATTTATTTTTAATCTAAATTAATAAAAATATTTTCCATTTGTCTTAAAATTACTCTCTTACCTTTATTTTTATTTTTTAATTTTCTCTCTATACTATTAATAAAACTTTAAAAATACTCTTAAATTAAAACAAATAAAAAAGATTCTTTTTAATTAATTTAAATTTTTTTTATTAAACAAGATGAAAAAAAAAAAAAAAAGGACTAAAATTAGTGTATTATATTAAAAGTTTTGAAATTCAACTAAAAAAAGTGACCGCTTCTAAAAGTTTGAAGGAGCCCATAATTGAATCTCCGAAGCAAATAAGATTATCTTGAAAAAAATTTGGATTATGGGAATTTGAAGCGTTGATTAATCTATTCTAGACATTGATTATTTCATAAGATTGGTAATCTTGTTCATGTTCCTTTAACAAGGAAGGGAGTTTTGATCTTTGTTCTTCATTTCCTCCATTTCTCCTCTCTCTCTCTCGATCGATTCAGCCGCGATTGACACAAACTCTCTCTGTAGCAGCGAAAAAGAAGCGGTTTCAGGCCAACCCCACTTCGAAACTTTCCCCCTTTCTTCTTCAATCTCCTTCTTTTTCATCTTCCATCGCCATTTTTCTCTGTAATTCCTCCATTACAATGCTGGGTTTAGCCCCTCACTTCTCTCTTCGTACCCTTTTCCCCGGATCCGCCATAGCCATGGATCATCCCTCTGCTTCTCGCCCCTCCTCTTCCCTCCACTTCTCTGTTCTCCGATCGCGGCCCAATGCGGTTCGCTCTCGCCGACCCAAGTCGATCCTCATTTCTTGCCACTCTTCTCGTGATAGATCCACCCCCAGTGATGATGATTCCCATCAGGATTACTTCGAAGCTTCGTTTCTTGTTTCAGGTTCTTTGATTTTACTTTCTGGGTTTCTGTTTTAAAGCTTTGATGATTGTGAAAATCGCGATGAAATCGATTGTGGGTGTTTATGATTCCTGTATTTGTTTAATAGAGACTATCTATCACTATCGAATGTGGAAGAAGAGGTTTCAAGAGGACACGAATTTCAATCAGATTGAATCGCGAGTTAATTCTCCTTCACTTGGACTGGGGTTTTTTAGGCGTTTTCGAAGCCCTACTGTGTTCCTCAAAATTTCTTGCAATGGTGACTTCCTACTGCCAATTGTCGTAGGTATATTGGATCAAAACTTTGTCGTGATTGGGTTTGTGTTTCTTATGAATTTGGCTGTAAGTTTTGGACTCTGTTTGCAGGGGAATATGCTATTGAGAAACTTATAGATGCTCACCTTGGGATTGAAAATGGGGTTCGTTTTCTTTGGCTTTGTTCTTCATATTTTTGGTTTTTTTTGTCTTTGTTCTTCATATTTTTGGTTTTAAATACCTTGTGGTTGGTATTAATTGTCTAATGATCATGTTACAGGAAGCCCCAGATCTCTTTCAGTTTATACAAGACCTTATGGTGAAAGTTGGCTATGAGGTATGGAACTACCTTCTAACTTGCCAACTAAATACATGTTCAAGCTTTATTATTATTTCAGTTCAATGATGTGGTTTGAACATTCGGATGGTAGACCATGCCTTATCGACTAAGTTATGCTTAGATTGGTCGTAGATTTTATACTTGGTTTAGTGTTCTCTTCGAGAGCTTTCGTGACGTGGGTGTGAAGGACACTAGGATGGAGTTTTTTCGGCTTTTGATTATGCACTTCGGAATTTTTACTTCTATACAAGAACCAATAGGTTGTGGTGTAAATCTGCTAGTTTTGTTTGTTTTAACTTGTGTTGTGACGGATACCGATGAGGGACGAGGTTATTCTCAAGAATATCAGTCTCTTTGCCCCTTGCATGTCCAAGTATTATATGATTTGAGGCTTAGTTCTTCATCTATTGATGGTTTATAAATTATGGGTGGGTAGTGTTTAGTGATAGGAACCTTCCTTCCTTCATTGACTTGTTTCTTTAAGGTAATTGAGTGGTAAAATGAGAATCTAGAAGCAATGTAGAGGTTCTGAATAAACCATGAAACAGGAGTTTCGAGCCGTAATCTGATGTCGTTTTATGCTGTTGTGCGTATAGGTCACGACAGCGAGAATTACTGAAAGAGTGGTGAACACTTACTTTGCACGGATCTTCTTGAGAAAGGTTATCTCTTATAAATTCAGTCACAATTAGCTAATACTGTTGTTGAAGTTTTCAATTTATGTCGGGTTTTTGTTTTCTTTGTCACACTACTATTATCATCTGCAGGATGGGGAAAACGAGACGTTAAGTGTGGACGCACGCCCCTCAGACGCCTTAAATATTGCATATCGGTGTAAGGTAGATATTCCTACCATTGACTGCAGAGATCTTTACAGAACCTCTGCGAGCTGTTGGGATGACTTAGTTGGTCCTAAAATGGAGTACATGTGAGACCCCACATCGGTTGGGGAGGAGAACGAAGCATTCTTTATAAGGGTGTGGAAACCTCTCCCTAGCAAACACGTTTTAAAAACCTTGAAGGGAAGTCCGAAAGGGAAAGCCCAAAGAGGACAATATCTGCTAGCGGTGGGCTTGAGTTGTTACAAAAGGTATCAGAACCAGACACTGGGCGATGTGTCAATGAGGAGGCTGAGCCCCAATGGGGGGTGGGCACGAGGCGGTGTGCCAGCAAGGACGTTGGGCCCCAAAGGGGGTGGATTGAGGGTCCCACATCGATTGGAGAAGGGAACAAGTGCCAACAAGGACACTCGGTCTCGAAGGGGGGTAGATTGTGAGATCCCACATCGGTTGGGGAGGAGAACGAAACATTCTTTATAAGGGTGTGGAAACCTCTCTCTAGCAGACACATTTTAAAACCTTGAGAGGAAACCTGAAAGGGAAATCCTAAAGAAGACAATATCTGCTAGTGGTGAGCTTGGGCTATTACAGTACAGTTGTATATATGCTAATTTAATGCTTTACTTTGCACCCTCTCATTCTTATTTCACTCGAACTTTTCTGCTCTTACACCATTTTCCTGTGTAACAAATATGCAGATACCGGTACTCGTTAGTAAGCAGATTGTCTATGAGGATGCGATAAGAGTTAGTTTCGGGTTTGGAAGAGTGCGCAAGAGGAAGTCATGTTTTGATGTTCTACTTGACTGGTATAAGTGCAAGCATCGTTGGCTTATTCGATATACATCGTTTCTCGATATCTAAAAATGATAGTTTCTTGTTCAGTGCTGCAGATGGTCCAGATTTCTTGTCCGAGGAACTCGATATGCTGAAGAACATGAAAATGGCTATTTACGAAGAACGATACAAAGATGCAGGTATAAGTAGAAAGGATTTCATCCATGTCCTATCCAGACGTTCTGTTTCGATCATGTTCATACAATGAAGGTATTTATGCTTGACGTTTGTTTTCTTCAGCTATGTGGAGAGATAAGTTAACAAAGCTTCGAAAATCCGTACATGAGGCGTAACGTCGAGCTGCACTTGGACGTGTTGTTCCTGTAAGTAACTTCCTGTAATCAACCGATGTACGGGGAAAGGTACCACCCGAAGAAACATGTTTGAAGTTTTCTGATACTGATCCCTAAACAGGGCGACTGTTCTGTTGGGTAGGAATTGTTCGCTTGCAGGCATCTCTTAGAACGTCAAGTTCAGCATTGGATGGATTGGAAACACAGAGCGGACTGCTACGCATCGTTGCAGAAAGTTATCGATAAAGATGGTCGGTCTGTACAGTTACAGTTAAAAGAGGTATGTAAATACTACATTTGGGTCGTCAATGTGTCGTATCTCTAAGATGTGAATGTTATGGTTGATATTCATTCTTCACATAGAAAGAGAGAGAGAGAGATGCTGAATGTGAAAGGAAGCTTTTGTATATCTTAACAAAGATCCTTTTGTGGTTATAAACGAAGCGAAAAAGTAAACGATTGCTCATATGTTCCGATATTGAAACCGAGCTCTGGAATTAGAAGGCGATGGTAGGGAGGGACGTTGGAGCGTGTCGTTTTCATTGGAGATTTAGCAGAAAAATGAGAGGAACAGAGGAGTTTTATCATACAATGGGGTTGTCATGGAACAGAGAGAATCCAAAAACAAACATAAACTGTTGTTACCGAAGCCTCCTAGGAAGGTGCCATTGTCTCCAACATTACCAGCTCCCATCTACATAGCCAAATCCCAACATCAAAACTTAAGTAAGAAGAAGAAAGAGAAAAGAACATGAACTTTTAGAGCTATCTTCGAGTAGAAATCCGTTAGAGTGTGACCGTGAGTTGGAATGGTTTGATGGTGTTAAAGTCCTAATCTACGTTATGGGTCATCGTTGGAAATTAGGGCATGAAACGAGTGTGGCCGTGAATTGGAATGGAATGTTTTGATGGTGTTCGAGTCCTAATCTACGTTCTGGGTCATCTTTGGAAATCAGGACATGAAATGGGTGTAGCCGTGAATTGGATAGTTTGATGGCGTTCGAGTCCTAATCTACATTCTGGGTCATCGTTGGAAATCAGGACATGAGACGAGTGTGGCCGTGAATTGAAATGGTTTGATGGTGTTAGAGTCGTAATCTACGTTTTGGGTCATTGCCATACCATGTAAGTCATAATTTTCATCCAAAATTCTAACATATTTATACTCTAAAAGTAGTTTCGAAACGTTTACGGGAGGATTTAGGGTTGTTAGTATGAAGTTGTTACCATATTTATGCCAACAGATGAGCATGGCCAGACATCTCCTTGCAATATAGAATCTGGATTTGCTCTCTTTGATCATCTCCATACATCCAAACTCATGTGCTTCTGACCCTTCCATTTCTTCTCTGCCATTCCCTTTATTGGATTGACACTGCCCCATTCACTCCTTCACCACCATTCGGCTACCCGAAACCTGAACTCGTGCTTGTTTGAGTATCGTTTCTTGTAGCGTTTGTTCCCCTTCCTTTTGGCCGTGTTTCTTCTTTCTTCTTCAGGCTCTTCTTCCTCTTATTACATCCATTCTTCTTCTAGGTGTCATTTCCTCGGGCTCGTCTTCTTCGTATGTTATCTTTTCTTCTTCTTTAGATCAACGGCCTCTGCTCTTATTCAGGCACGTCTTCTTCGTAGGATAGAACAATGACCTCTGCCTCTCGATCAAAGATATATGCCTTAACCGGCTGAGCTATTGCTTCCTTTGTTGATCGTTCTCGAACTAGTTTTTGATGTGTTTATGGTCTACAAAGTTGAAAGCAGGGCCAAGGAGGGTGTTTTATTGAAGAAACTGAGGGTTACCATATCCATGATTGATCCATCATCAAAATTGTGGGCCTCCACTACTGAAAGGATCAGGACCGTTCATCCTTCCACGTTGCCACTTAGCACATTGGTTCAGCCATTACATCTTCAAGGGCGGTTTCAGTTCTTCATCTCTTCTTAATCTCTACCAAAAACCTTTGGATTATAGCTGGATCTTCTTAATCATTATGCGTTGGCAACCACTGACTCGTCTTCCAACTTAATCTTATTTTAATTAAATAATTACCGATTTCAATTTTTAAACAATATGTCGAGGATTTATTAGACACAAAATCAAAAGTTTAGAGATCTATTAAAAAAAATTTTAAGTTCAGGATCTAACCATTTGATAATAGAGTTGACACCCTAATCCTATTTTTAAGATTGTTATTAGAGAGAGTTGTCTCGCGTCCCTACGTATTCTCTACCTATCCACCTGTGTCGGTTTCGGGTATAGGTACCCTTTTGTTGAAGGTCGTTCGAGCTTTTCTTGGAAGTATGGCATGGGTTACTTTAGCGCTATAGCGCCTGGTACATGAGCATTGGCTCGAGGTATTTTCTCTACCCCTTCTTACCGTGAAAAAATAGGGACACCTTGCGTACTTGAACCAATAACCATCTTTCGGCTAACTTAGCCTCCTCCGTCCCTTGGGACCAGCAAAGCAGTTATTCAAATTCCTTATGATATGCAATTGAAACAAGTTCTTGCGAATGGGAAGAGGGGCAGTTTGAATGGGGACTGTTCTTATTTTACCGGTTTGAATTAGCCTCCTCGATCGTATTTCTCCCGAGATTAAGGAAGAGATGAGCAATCTGTCTTCTTTTCAGAGCTATCGTCCCACTAAAAGAAATATTCTTATGTGATTTTTTTTTGGAACTATTTGTTTTGTTGACAACTCATTCCATATGGCACCAATAGAGAATATATAACACAAACTATATTATATGAACTCATACATTATTGTAATTTTCTATTATTCAACATATTCTCTCTATCTCTTTCATGATTGAGATTGATAATGGTGATTGGTGCATGTACTATGTAATCCCATTTTATAATGCAAACCTTATGATATCTCGTTATTTTGTTTATTCGGTGGTTCTAACCTTTCGATCCCCAGATTCCTAGCGACTCCAACTATTAAGAAGATGAACATTAAAAAGCGTTCATCCCAATTTAAAATTTGATACCAGTTCGATATTAAATGTTAAATTAATGAACATTGATGTTGTGTTCATTCCAAACCTGGTTGACTACTAATTCTTGCAATAATTTGGTGATTCAAATCTTTAACCTATTAGGTCGAGAAGAGTATATGTTTAAATCAGTTGAGTTTTGCAAAATGCAGAGTACGAGAATCTTCATTCTTAAGAAGTTCATATCCATAATCTAGTAATCTAAGTCTTGTTTTGTGAGATCCCACATCGATTGAGGGGAAGAACGAAACATTCTTTATAAGCATGTGAAAATCTCTCCCCCAATAGACACGTTTTTAAAACCTTGAGGAGAAACCCACGAGGAAAAGCTCAAAGAGGACAATATCTGCTAACGATGGGCTTGAGCCATTACATGTTTCTTCTAGTTGGCTCGTAATAGTCTGTGCTATATTAAAAGTAGTCATTCCTCATTTCTTTGGTCTTTTCAACGGTACGAAAATCTTATGTTTTAGTCATATCTCGGTTTGGTATAGTGAAAGATTCTATATGTATGTGTTACGTTATGGAGCCTGCTACTTATTTATAGGTTGGTCAACGGTTATATCCGTTAAAGCTATATCTAGTAAAACTATATCCGATAACGCTATATATGATAAATAGCTATATATATAATAGATGGTTAAATCCGATAAAGCTATATATATATACACACGCCTACTTTCTATTATCTGTATTCTCCACTATACATCCTCATCAATACAAATTCTTTAGCCAGAGTTCTCTTTGCATTTTCTTTCTCCTATTTCTTTGTGTTCATCCAGATCGAGTGTGTGCGTTGTTGTGCGATCCTGACACTGTATGCACATTTAATTTAAAAAATCTTTAAAATTTAAATGTTTAAAGTCAAAAACCAATTTTTACACGAAAAAAGATTCTCAACTACCCGAGAATTAGGGTTTCAAATTGAGATCTCAAAATATGATCTCGAGCATAGTTTAACTTGTTAAAGTATTCCTAATTGACCTAATAAATAAATAAATATTTATTAAAGGAATCCAAATTAAACTTGATCTCTAATAAAGAATGATAATCACGATTAATAGTCTAACTCAAAACACGTGAAATAAAAATTCACCAATAATTTATGGAAAAATGATAATCAAAATTTCCATATATAATAATTCTTTTTAATTTTAATTAATTTCAATATCTAGTTTTAATAATTAAATAGAATTTTAATTGAGTCAATAATTATAAATAAAAAAGATGATATTTTAAAAAAAAAAAATGATAAAAACACAATGATTCTATGGTGGAACTTTCTCCTTTTTCTTTTATTTTTTCCGTTTTAAAAAAATCATCACCAATATCCAACATGGCAATTTTATATACTCTTGTGGTCCCCACATGACTCGACGCTGACTGTATGCTGACATGTCAATCTCTTCTAAAAGTTTAATATATTTTCGTGTGTACTTTTACCTTTTTATTTTATATTACTTCTTCAAATTTAATTAACCTATTTTCATTATTTTTTAAATTTTATTTGAAAATATAAATTAAAATAAAATAAAATTTAATACGACAAAAATAATAAATTTTGTTTTAAAAGTAAAACGTATCTTCACTGAAACCAGAAGTACCTGAAAGCTTTCTCTCTCTACTTTCTCTCTCCTTCCACTTTGTCACCGTTTTCCACTTCACAGAAACCTTCTTCTTCTTCTTCTTCTTCTTCTTCTTCATCTTCATCATCATCTTCTTCTTCTTCTTCTTCTCTCACTAGTTGATTCCAATTTCCGAGTGTGATTCTTCAATCATTCCTTGTTCCGCCGTTTTGATTTCTTCTCTGAAGCTTTATCTCAGATTCCGTTGATTGCTTTTTGGTTTTGGGTTTTCTTCTTATCAATGCCGATTGAAGATGATGTTGAGAGTTGCGGTAGCCGAGCCTCTGACTCCTCCTCGTCCCAAGCGAACCCGAGGCATCATCGACAGAAGCTTGATGTCTACAACGAAGTGCTCCGACGAATCCAGGAATCCAATTTTCATGAGGCGAATCTACCTGGATTTGATGATCAGCTATGGCTTCATTTCAATCGCCTCCCGGCTCGGTATATTCCTTGCTTCCTCTCTCCGTTTCGATTATGTGCTAATTGCTTCTATGAACAATATGTTCGTTGAAGAACCTAATTGAGAAATTTTAATACATTACGAGTAAATTTGAATGCTGTAAAAGATTATGGATGAAATTGGGAATTATCTAGGAGACTAGGAGTCATTTTGATATATTTAGCCTTTTGTTTTATTTTGTTTTCTTACTCTGAAAATTGGAAGTATTGAGCATTGTATAGCAAGGATTTATGGTTGCAGATTGTTCAGAGGATCAGTTGTTTTGTATGTAGTTTGGAATACAAATTCATCGGTTATTCTTGTTTGTTTATATGTATTTATAATCACGTTTTTATTGGATTTCCAGAGCACTCCTTCCGTTTTTGTTAAGTTCCTGATTATTGCTGTATAGATACGCATTGGATGTGAATGTCGACAGGGCGGAAGATGTACTCATGCATAAGAGATTACTTCAATTGGCTGTAGACCCTGCTAACCGACCCGCATTCGACGTTCGTTCTGTGCAGGTAAAGCTTAAAAGTGCACTCAATTGCATGAAACATTGTATCAGTTCAACTGCCAGCTCCTCTTTTCTTTGTTATTCTTGGTAATGGTATTATTTGTAGTATAAGTATAGATATTGAAATAGTTTGTGGTTTCAGAGAGTTGGAAGTCATGGCAATGTATCACTAGGATCTATGCTATTTTCATAGAATTTGTTCTCTAATTGTTCTAGTTCTGTATTATGTTCGAGGGTACTTCATGAAATCAGCTTAAACTTGTTAACATAGTATGTTTGAGAATTGAGTTTGAGCATAGAATCTTTATCTAGGTTTCTTTTGGTCATGCAGGTTTATCCTTCTGCTAATGAAAACTTTATCAATTCTTCTTTTTTGGATTCTTCAATGACGGAAGATGCTCAGAGCTCTTTGAATTATTCTAACAGACAAGGGTGCGGCTCAGTAATGTTATTCCGTACAAGTGTTTTTATAATTATGTTCTGATTCTAATTTTTGTTTTGGTGCTCATTGAGTGACACTCTCTCTCTAGGAACCATCCACCTCCAACCTTTGGTTCTTCTCCTAATCTTGAAGCATTTGCGATTCAGGCCTGCAAGTATGGCGTTGAAGATAGGGACAGTGCCCTAAACATGACACCCTGCGTTTCTCGGTGAGGAAAAGAGTGTTTTTCTATACAGAACAGCTCAATAAAATAGTAAAAGGAATAAGAACTATGATCTAGTTATTCATTTTCAACCGCATATATCTCTTGAAGATTCAAGAGAGTCGAGACATTTTCACGTGTAATTTATTGTAAGGATATTCTTCAAGTGGCAGTGAGATATATAACTTGGTATAAAGCTATAAAGCTAAGGCCCTGCACAATAATAACATTCTTCTTTTTCTGTATGCAATGTTAGTTATCTGCTTTTGACACATTAATGTTTTTGTAACCTTGTGTTTCGTTCTATTGACAATCTGTAGGCCAATGCATGAGATCACATTTGCAGCAATTGACAAGCCTAAACTCCTTAGTGAGGTATTTGACCTATCTAATAACTCAAAACCGTAGTTTCGAAAGTTTGTTAAATAGAATTGTAATACATTCACCTACATGAAACAATTATATTTGCTCCATGCTGCTACCAGTTTGTTAGACCACGACAAAGACTTTCTACCCCCAACGAATTTTACTACTGCACGAGCATGTAAAAAATGAGGTAGAACTTAAACCCACATTGCAGTAAAATTTTGGCAATTGGGACAAATAGTTTGATGGGCCTGCACTTGCTGTTTAATAGGACTTCTTGCATTTTAGTATTTATTATTGTATAACTATTCCTCAAATGTCGGTTCTGTCCTTAAAACATTTGATGGCTGTGTCCAAGACACTCTTGATAAGCTATAAGTAGTTATGACAAAAACTCAATATCAAAGAGATATTTAAGTTGCTAGGGTTATTTTTTCCCTTTAATTACCACACCCTTCATTGGATGATAGAAAGTTTTGGTTCTGGTCAGTTAACTTGCTTCCTAGCTGATGTTGGACTTAACATACAAGAAGCTCATGCTTTCTCCTCTGTTGATGGTTTCTCTCTGGATGCTTTTGTCATCGATGGATGGCCTTATGAGGTAAGTCAGTTCTAATATCTTTTTACTATTTTATTCATCTTTTATATCAGTCATCTTCATATTTTACTACTTGAATATTGGGAAATCTAGGAAACCGAGGAGCTGAAAAGGGTATTAGAAAAAGAAATTTTAAGTTTTAAGGTATCTTCTCTTTTGTCCATCAATTATACTGATACAATGTTGAGTTTTCTTTTTCCTTCAATTTTTTTAACGTACCTGAAATGGGATGCAGGAACAGTGTTGGTCAGAAAAGCAGCCCAGTCCTGCTTTGGGTAAGCATAACCAGAATAGAGTTGAATCTTTTCCTTGTTGTGTTGAAATACCTACTGATGGTACTGATGTCTGGGAAATTGACACCAGACAACTAAAATTTGAGAACAAAGTTGGATCCGGGTCGTATGGGGACCTGTAAGTTTTATCTAATTATGACGTATGATTGTTAACTGATAAAAATTAAAAAGCTTGTTGATATATCCTGATCCTAATCTTTACTCGCTCTCCTCTCTAGGTATCGGGGCACTTATTGTAGTCAGGAAGTAGCTATTAAAGTACTGAGGCCTGAGCGTCTTAACGAAGAGATGGTCAAAGAATTCTCTCAAGAAGTTTATATAATGAGGTTTGTCTGTATTGTTATTAACACCATTATGCTTTAGAAGAACATGGTATGCCCTTGAAGGACAACGTGGGATACAGTGGGTTTAGGCTAAAAATGTAGCAACCAGAAAAGGTAGGGCTTAGATATTATACTTCTTACAAGTTTTAATTGAATTTAAGATCATCTGTTACTTTCTAATCTTTAGTCTTCGAAATAATGCTTTTACTTGAGAAGAGGTGCTTCTGGCCTTAAAATTCTAATTTATCTTTGCGGTCGTGGTAAAATACTGGCCTCCCCCATATATCATATTTGATAATAGAAAAAACAACATACCGATTCAAAAGAGGATTGTACAAGGGAAGATAATCATCCTCATATTGTCCTAAAGGATTGTTGAAAGGAACATTATGAGATTTGTCTGGAAATGCAAGCCTAATGAAAAGCTATAACTTTTAAGTCCTTCAAACTTAGAAGGGCATCTTCAAACTAAGAAAGTTATTTAACCTATTTTCCATTGGTATTCCTCTCCAGATAATTTTGCCGCTTAAGAATTCCCATATTGATAATGAAGATAATGGCTTCAGAATAAAACCCATAAAAGCACTTGGACATGTAATGCAGGATGAAGTCTTTTACTATCATACTAAAGTCCGGTACCTATTTTTGCAGGAAAGTTCGGCACAAAAATGTTGTTCAATTCATTGGAGCATGTACCAAACCTCCAAACCTCTGCATCGTGACGGGTAAGCTATGATTATTGAGAAATAAATGACTTCATAGTAAGGTTGCAACCTGTCACTTCTAGAAATTTCATTTTTCACGATAGAGTTTTTCATTTTGTTTCTCAGCCAATTGATTGTTGCTCATGTTTTATCTTTTACAGAGTTTATGTCGAGAGGAAGTCTATATGACTTCCTTCATAAGCAAAGAGGTGTATTTAACCTTCCATCTTTACTTAAAGTAGCCATTAACATTTCAAGAGGGATGAACTATTTGCATCAAAATAATATAATCCATCGAGACCTCAAGACTGCCAATCTTCTGATGGATGAAAACATGGTGAGAGGAATTCATAGAAATAGTAGAATGAGAAATCTTCATTGATCTATAACCATTTATGCTCCTCCATTAATTCTTCTCTTCATCTTCCACTGAAAATTGTTCTTGTTTCATTTTTTATAATAGGCATTTATACTTATGTTTTGTGCATTTACGTGGGCGTTAACATGGATGTGTGTGCCTATTTGTAAGAAGCATGACATAATATCGTATGATTTCGAGAAAAAAACAAGCATAACTAGAAAAAAAAAAGATTGCAAAAGAATATTTGGAAGTCAGTGTTGAATCCTAGGTTCTTAAATTCAGGTTGTTAAGGTTGCTGATTTTGGAGTTGCCAGAGTTCAAACTCAATCTGGAGTAATGACAGCTGAAACTGGAACATACCGGTGGATGGCTCCTGAAGTATGTGCTTTCCGTAAATTTCTCATACTTTAAATATCTTTTTAATCATTCCAAATGAAATATACCTTACTCAATACACAAGAACGATTGAAATTTAATATCATCTTTATCAAAAAGAAATATTTAGTATTATATAGGTCATATGCTTGAATAAAATTGCTGTGTGTAATTTGGTTCTTTAAGACTTTGATATGTTTATTATTCTTGTGAGGTATACGAGGACTGAGTCATGGTTAGCTGGGAGTCTGACGCATTTTCTATCATATCTTGCTTTCTCTCACTTCTATGAT
The DNA here is from genome assembly GCF_057944985.1 of Cucurbita pepo subsp. pepo. Taxonomy (NCBI): domain Eukaryota; kingdom Viridiplantae; phylum Streptophyta; class Magnoliopsida; order Cucurbitales; family Cucurbitaceae; genus Cucurbita; species Cucurbita pepo. The sequence goes on from NC_141811.1 coordinate 12,646,701, forward strand.
CAATTAAATTATAAACCAGAATTTGCATCTTGATCTTACCAACATTGTCAAGAGTGATAACAGTGATGAATTTAAGACACCGAACGACTGCAAGGTTCAATTGATAGCACGGCTTTAGATGGAGCACAGTAGTTAGAAAGGGTATATCTAACCTTGATGACATTAAATGCTCTGCTTTTATTCTTGACGCTCACTGACCCGACATTTTACCAACGATTTGTCTTCCTTGAATTCATAGCAGCAAAACTTTTTTCAACTAATTACTTGTTTACTGCATTTATCAACTAGTCTTCCGATGTCTGTCACTCTAGATTCTAAAGGAAGTGCCATATCTTTTCATTGTGATGATTTTTTTTTTTTTTTTTGAATGTGAAGGTTATTGAGCATAAACCATATGACCATAAGGTAGATGTTTTCAGCTTTGGAATAGCTTTATGGGAGCTTTTAACCGGAGAAGTAAGCAGCTGCTTTGATTTGAGTATTCATTTTATGGATGTTTTTATGGCTTCTCCAGTTTAGTGTACATATGATTTCCCTTTTGCCATTTTGTTGTATGACTAGATTCCTTACTCATCCATGACCCCATTACAAGCAGCTGTTGGTGTAGTCCAGAAGGTATAGACATATATTTTCTTGAACAATACTACCAATACTGCAATTAATACGCTTTAATTTATTATCCGACGTTGTTTAACAGAGACTGCGACCTACAATACCGAAGAATGCTCATCCCGTTGTTGCTGAACTGCTTGAAAGATGCTGGAGGCAGGATCCAACCGAACGGCCAAACTTCTCTGAAATTTTAGAGATACTCAAACAGATAGCTGAGCAGGTAAGGTAGACTCATTAGCAATATCTGACATGTTGAATTACGAAAAGTTTCTCAGTGAGATTCGATCGAAGCAGGTAAAAAACAACGGGGAAAATCGACGCAAGAAGGATAAAATATCCGGTGCGTTCTTCTCAGCCTTCAAGAGGGAGCACCACTGAATACACTGGACGAGCTTCGCCAGAGGTACAATGGTGCTGGTAATCAATAAGACCCTCCCACAAAAAGTAGGAAAATGTTTGGACCGCCTTTTTTGTGACTTCTATTGTGTTCATGTTTCCTTCTTTTACCTAACAGCTAAATTGGTAGATAACCCGTAGCATGCTGTATAATATGCTATTCAAAACTAATACATCTGAATGTAGAATTCGCCTTCTTTCTTTGATATTACAAGTTGGATTCCGTCTCTATCTCTCTATCTTCTTTCTTTTCTTTTATGCTGATAAATGCATGAAGTTTGAATCTTAAATCAAGTTGTGTACAAATTATTTGTGAGAAGAGAAGAGAAGAGAACTGATAATCAATCATGAACAAGAAAAGAATTGGCACTTGGATTCAACTCGTGCAGCTCGAGAATCGTACTAAAGCATAAAACTTCAAAAACTAGCTGCAAAACACTTGAGAAATAAAAGGTCAAGAAGAGAATCTCCAAACAACAATCAAACAGAGGATATAAACACAAAAGAATAGAATTCTGAATGAACTTAGCCACACTATTATATGTCCTGTAGAAGCATCTGCTAGTAGTATAAATGATACCTTTTCTCTTCAGCTTTGAAGAAACAATCTTCAATAATCAGACTCTTCACTGTATCTGTTCAGAAGCTGGCGAGCACGAACCCGAACCTGCAATCGAACCAATGCATGCATGAATTGAAGAGCTACCCGCGCCTGCCTCCTCGCACACACCCCTCGAGCCAGCGCTTGCAGCTTCACCAAGCTTCTTAGTGCTTGAAATGCTCGTCTTGCCTGAACAACAAGCGTAGGTGTTGATAATACATCAAAGAACTAAATGTAGCCTACTTTAGCATAGATAAACTCATCAAGAATTCAGTGAACAAATATGTCATGGTAAGATATAATACAAGATGGCCTCTGAAACAAGCTTGGATTTTGATGGCTGCCACTTCCTCTATAGACAAATCTTTGTTTTGAAAACTGGGTATCCTTGAATCATATGTAAATTCTTCATCTTCATCATCATCTTCTTCTTCTTCTTCTTCTTCATGTTCTTCATCTTCTTGTTGTTGTGCTAATGTGAGATTGGTTTCTTCTTCATCATGATTTGGGCTGGCATTTGTCTGCAGAAAAACAATGTCTCTGTTGGCTTTTCTACTCAGCTTCCTTCGAGCTCTTCTGAACCAGTTTCTTGTAATCCCCATACTTCTTGTTCTTCACAGGCATCATAAATGGTTAGCTGCTAATTTCTGATGACTTTAACGGACAATAAGGTTGCTAGAAAGTGGGAGATGTGCGCAACATGTTCGTGTTAAAACACAGATTTTGGATGGAACTAAACAAATTTTGTGTTAATGTTTATGTTGCTTTGTCACAAATCCAACAACGTGGAGAGATGTCTTTTTTTTTTTCTTTTTCTTCTTCCTTCTTTTATGACAATGATACTGAGTTGACTTTGGTTGTTTGTTGTTTAGCGGGTTAGAATAATGTGGCTCACGATTTTATATTTTTGAAGAGTTAGAGAAAAGATTTAGACGTGTGCTTAGGGTAGTCGTATATAATGACTGTCGAATAGTTTTTTAGATAGAACGTGCCTATTAATAAGGTAAGCGGAAATTTTCAGTTTCCATCTTTACCGGCCCGTTGGATAACTATTTTGCTTTTTAAAATGAAATTTATAAATATTATTTCTATCTAGTTTTATCTTTGTTTTATTATATCTAAGATTTTGTTTTTGACTTAGAAATATGAAGGTCATTTTAGAAAACCAAACATACTTTCGATCTTTATTTTGAAATTGTAGCAACGTTATTTTATAATTTAACCTAATTTGAATTATGCAATTCTCCGGTTACGAAATTATAACGGTAGATTCTACTTGGTTAAACAAAATTTTCTATTCATTTTTACCGTAAGAATGATGGAACGTTTAAATTACCAATTTGAAAATAGCTCAACTCATATAAAATTGTACCCTCAAATAAGAGTTCAGATATTTGAATAATCGCATCAAAAAATGAAATCGAACCGATGAATTAATATGTAATAAACTAAATTTGACATTCATTATTAATAACATAAACCATACGATAGTATTGGAACAATTCAATAATTAAAACGGTAGTCACACACTACTTTATTAGTAATTTCATATATTTGATCATATTACATCCCTTAACCTGCTTTAGGTATTAAAACACACCTATTCTCAACATTGACATCAACCCAAACTCGTCCAGGATTGTAATTCATAATTCTCGGACTCCCCGCGATAATCTTTTGTGCTTTGACATGAGGATTCTCCCTTTCTATTATCCTAGCAGCGATAGAATATTCTATACCCACTAGTTCTGGCCATTCCTTTTTTCCTATTTAAAATCGTGTTAATTTTTTTAATGCACATAACTCACAATAAAATTACTGCAAATGAACGAACCAATAAGATATTTGCCCAAATATAAATATAAGAGTTTTGAAAATCTCATTTTTCGTGCCAAATCTTTTAATGTATAAAAAAACATACGAGAATCTAAATTTTTTTTTAGAGGTGACAAAATTATAATAAAGTAAATTAGGCCGAAGAATCATATTATACAACAATTTTAAACGAAAGAGACGAAATTTTTATGTAGTATAGCTCATAAACTAAATCCTTCGTTCAATTGAACGGTTTTGGAATCGAGATTTATATGATAGGAAGAACTTACCGGGAGGACAGATGTCCGACATCTTGTTGAATGCTTTGGTTGATTATATCGAAATACTTAGCTTATAATGAATTTATTCGACTAAATGAATATTGTATTTATAGCCAATACCCTATAACGAGTAATTAAGAATGTTTACTTTTTTATTCTTATCTTAAATATCGAATTTCATTTTATTAAAATAAATAGTTTAGCTTTATCGAGAATATAATGAACTCTATTTTATACAAAATTTAAAAATGTATATTAATATTCGTAAACTTGGGACATGCATTTCACTTCGACGCAACGTTTCAATATTCAATTACCTTCCATCAAGAGTATTGATATCAATTATATAAATTAAAAATCAAAATACTTAAACGCTCGACGAGTCCGGTTCAATCTGTGATCAATATTAATTTTATCTATTGAACTCAACAGATACCTAAAACGATACATCAAAAAATGGTAAAATTTGATAAGGTAAAATAAGAATCCTCATTAAAAAAAAGGTAAAATTCATATAAATCATAAAAGGCATCGGAAGAAGGTTACTTTTTAACTTTATACCGACCTTTTTTTTATTATTTATTTATTTTTATTTATGCGGAAACATTCATTTTAAATAGTTCAAAATCATGAATTTATACCTTACAAATAAAATTGTTAAATCAAACCGACAACATTTAAGAAATGAAAAATAAAAAATTAATGTAAACTAAGAAATAAAACAATGTCTTATACTAACGTAAGACTAAGCAAAATAAAAATGCAGCTACCCTATTATCTGTTCCATGATCTCCAATGTGATGTCGTCGTTATTCGTATAAGAGTGCTTTGCTTTTGCTTGAAATATAATAATAGCACGTGACTTGAGTATTTTAGTAAATATTTAGAAATTGACTCTACTATCGTGGTCAGGGAATGCAAGCATGTGAGATCTCACATCGGTTGAAGAGGGGAACAAAAAATTCTTTATGATGGTGTGGAAACCTCTCCTGGTGGATGCGTTTTAAAATCATGAGGCTGACGAAGATATGTAACAGACTAAAGCGGATAATATATGCTAATGATGAGCTTAGATTGTTACAAATGGTATCATAGTCACACACTGAGGCGCTGTGTCAACGAGGACACTGGCCTCCATAGAGGGGTTAAAAAGTCGTGAGGTTGACGATAACGATAAGTATCGGGCCAAAGTAGACAATATTTGCTAGTGGGGAACTTGGGCTATTACTAGTGGTATCAGAGCTAGACACGGTAGGTGTGTCCGTGAAAATGTTAGGCCCCCAAAGGGATTGGATTATGAGATCCCATATTGGTTGGAGAGGGGAACAAAATATTGGTTGTAAGGGTCTGGAAACCTCTCCCTAGTAGACGCGTTTTATAACCGTGAGACTTGCGATATGTAACGGGCCAAAGTGGACAATATTACTAGCGGTGGACTTGGGCCGTTACATTTTCGAACATATGTAACGGTGAAATTGCCAATATGAAAATAGCTCAAGTAATACAAGCTGCACGTTTGAACTTTCTTTATGGTATATTAAATTTGACGAAGCATAAATAGTATTGAAACAATTCAATAATTAAAATGGTAGTTAGATACTACCTTATTAGTACTTTCATATAGACACGTACATATAACTTTTACAACGATACCCGTGAGTAATTTTTAACCAACTTTGGGAGGTGAAATACAAACATCCTTAATATTGACAATAACCCTAACTCGTGAAGGATCGTAATTCAAAATCATCGGACTTCCAGCAAGAATCTTTTGTGGTTTGACGTTAGGATTCTCCTTTTGTATTATATCTGCAACTTCATAATATTCTACGAACACAAGCTCGGGCCATTCAGTTTTCCCTATTTAAAACACATATTCGTGTTAAATTTGTTAATACAGATCACTCACAATAAAATGCACATAATTCCATACCAAGACTTACAAACCGCTCCATCGTAGCATTTCTAAACAATTTCAAAACAATTTTAAGAGTAAATGATAGGAAGAACATATGAAGAGAACACGTACGTACCAGACATTTTACTTCGTTATATGGAAATGCTTAGCGTACTCTTTTGTTGAATTTGTTCGGCCAAATGAGTGTCGTATTTATAGCCAACACCCGGGCTTTTGTTGTAGTTTTCTATGAAGTTTTATTGGTAGTATTATCGTGTAGGACAGGAATAAGGACAATGATGTTGACTTTGGCTAAGTCGTCTTTTTCGTCTTTTATATTTTTATTAATTATTATTATTATTATAATTCATTAATGGTTAACTATAATATTTTATTTTATTTTATTAAAATAAATAGTATAATATTGTTGTTTATTATATTCTCTACAAATTTTAAAATATTAAATTTTACATCCCATAGTAATTTACTAAAGGTAAAAGGGAACAAAATATTTTGTTTATAACCTTATCTATATATTTAAAAAAACATTGGAATAATGTCTACTTTTTCAATATTATCCAAACACTTTTGAAGATTATAAACAATATTTTAAACTTATTTACTTTTAATTTTTAAAAATAATGTCTAACTTTTATTATAATTTATATATATATTAAAAAAAACATTCTTTATATTTATTTAACTATTATATTTTTGTTTGGTTCGAACAAAGAGAGTTTAAGCCAAGCCGAAAACATCAAACACGTTCAATCGAACAATTAAGAATTTGTTTAGATGATTCGATTAATGGACTAGCTCGACTGTTTCGTCTACGTATAACTCCAGTATGCATCGTCTGTTTTTTCCTCGTATATTCTGTGTTTTTCAACTTCAGGGGTAGACAAATAACCCGGATGCTACCTCATAATAAGTTTTAGAATAACTCTTATTTTTCGAGCAACCAGGAGACTACCCTAATCCAAGATGAGCTCATAGTTAGCACTTGGTTTTCAAGTAACCATGATGCTACCTCGTGATAATATTAGGATGACTCAAGTCAAGTATGTTTACAACCATGCCCTAATGTTGCACTACAGATGGCAAGTCTATTAAGACACGAAGATAGCTAGGAACCACACAAGAACCAAAAAAAAAAAAAAAAAATGCCTAAGTTTTCAGGTCAAGAATAGGAACAAGACATGAACGAGTGTGGTTTCTGGGCTCAATGATTTGGATAAGGTGGTACGATCTTGTCAAAGTTTAATGGGTAGATGTGGAGATGGACTACCGTATGAGCTATCGTTTAGAAGAGAGTTATGTTCGGTTTCTTTCTTAGCGTTACAAAGGAGTTGGAAGAAACAACCATCTAGCTGTGTCGCTTTCCCGTATACGGATGATGACGTCTCAATGAAAGCCATGGAATCATAGGGTTCATAGGGTAGTGACGTTTATGTCTATTAATAATGTAGCTTTACAAGTATTTATTACGAACCATAAGTTTATGACATCATTTTTGAAATATTTTAGATGTATTTATTTTTCGAACACATTAGTCATGTCAGGTATGTATTAGCGACATTAATTGTAATAAAAAAAAATTAGGGTTGCCACGGATGACCTCTACTAGTTGTCCCAAATTTCACATTAATGGAAATTGAGATCAATTCTACGAGTTTCAATTGGTTTAGCAATTGACCCCCTAGTTTAGCGAGTTTCACCCAATCTAGTGGTTGGTTCAACCGGTTACATATACATATTCAATTCACAAATTTGCAGCAACTCAACTTGTTCAGAATTGTTCGACGCCTTTTGGATTGATTTAACCCTGTTTCAAATTAGTTCAGGACGGACTTAGCATCGATTCAACTCGTTTAAGTTGGGTTGAAGCATGGTTCAAACATTCTTTTTCAGGCAAGGACAACGGAATTCGAGCTAGCCGATGATATTTACTAAGGAGACCATTATATAGTTAGGATAAAGTTCGATTTCACATTAGTTTTTCATTTCTTTTTAACGTTAAAACAAATAAGACCTTTACAAGAATACATGTACATACAACTATCATAAACTATCTGCTAACACATTAACGTTTGTCGTTGTATGTACATGTATTTTCGTAAATATCACTTCAAATTCAACTTTTACGATGAGATATTTGCTTCTTAGTCAGAGGATATGCCTTCATTTCTTCTATCACAAGCTCGGGCCATTCACTTTTTTCTATTTAAAATACACATTTGTGTTAAATTTGTTAATACACATAACTCCCAATAAAATAATAAAAATTCAAAACAAATTAATAAAATTTATTAGTGAGTCCAAGCCCCCCAACATATATTGTTTGTTTTCGCCCATTACATATAGCCGTCTGTCTCACGATTTTAAAATTCATCTACTAGGGAGAGGTTTCCACACGCTTATACAGAATGCTTCGTTTCTTTCTCCAACCGATGTGGGATCTCACAATCCATCCCTTTTGGGAGCCTAATGTTCTCACTCGCACACCACTCGATGCCGGACTCTGATACCATTTGTTACAACTCAAACTCACCACTATCAGATATTGTCTGCTTTGGCCTGTAACGTATCTCCATTAGCCTAACTGTTTTAAAACACATCATTAGGGGGAGGCTTCCACAACCTTATACAAAATGCTTCATTCCCGTCTCCAACCGCATGATCAACGCTCTATTGACTACCCGCATGATAAACGCCCTCCCATAGGACAAATCCTACCTACACAATGGATCCATCCTGTGGTAGGGCATTGATCATGCGGGTAGTCAGTGGTAATCTTGCAGGGAGAATCCGTCCTGTGAGAGGGCATTGATCATGTGGGTAGCCAGTAGAGTTGGCACGTACTACTGCGATATCAAAAATTGGTTGGAAAGAGAAATAAAACATTCCTTTAAGGGTATGAAAACCTCTCTCTAACGGATGCGTTTTAAAACCGTGAGGCTGATGATGATACGCAACGGGCCAAAGCAAATAATATCTTCTAGCGGTGAGCTTGAGCTATTACAATACAAATACTTGATATTTGTCTAGAAGAAAATCAATATATTTATATTCATAGATGACTCGAACATTCAGAAAGATCTAAAATCATTGGTTAGACAAAAATATCATATGGCTTCAGTTATACGACAACTTCAAAGTTTTCAAACCGCTCGGTCATAGCATTTGGAAATAACTTCAAAACAATCAGAAAAGTACGTGATAGGAACAACGTACCAGAAGAAGGAGGACACAACATCTTATTGCTTCTTTGGTAGGTGATAAGAAAATGCTTGGCTTACTCTTTACTGTTATTTTGTATTCTCGACCGCATGGACCCACCAGACGAGTTTATACGTACATTCCAAGTCTATCCTTCAGCTAGGGCATGATCACACTATTAGAACCACGGAAGGAAAGGAATCGTATAATATCATGGCAAAACATAGATATTGTAATATACACGTTCGCACTCATCATAATGGAGAAGTATCTCGATGTACGTGACGTGTCTGTACTCATTATATGTGGACATGAATAACGTAATTAACATACATGACTTTCTATTGTCTCATAGGATACGAGTGAACATATTACATATCTTTCATAACTTGACATATGGAAGTTTATGCTTCATACAAGATCAATATCATAATATAATCTCATAACATAATCGTTACATGACATACTTTATAACATAACATAACTTACGTAAAATCAGAGCTACATCACACACGTCTTTCAAAAACATGTCTTTTTTACCAAATGTTATACAAAAACCTTTTAACCACGTGTTTTTATCCAATATTATCAATAACTTTGGAAAAGTGTCTATTTTTTCTTAAGGTTATAACGGTCCAAGCTCACCGCTAGCAGATATTGTCTTCTTTGGGCTTTCCTATTTGGAATCCCTTCAAAGCTTTATAACGCGTCTACTGAGGAAACCACATCCTTATAAATGTGTTTGTTCTCCTCCCCAACCAATGTGGGATATCACAATCCACCCCCCTTCAGACTTCAGAGCCCAGCATCCTCGCTGGCACTCGTTCATTTCTCCAATCGATGTGGGACCTTACCAAATCCATCCCCCTTCGAGGCCCAACGTTCTTACTGGCACACCGCCTCGTGTCTACTCCCTTCGGGGAATAACCTCCTTGTTGGCACATCGCTCGGTGTCTGGCTCTGATACCATTTGTAATGCCACAGGCCCACTGCTAGTTGATATTGTCCTCTTTAGACTTTCCCTCTCGGGCTTTCCTTCAAGGCTTTATAATGCGTCTGATAGGAAAAGATTTCCCGCCCTTATTGGGTGTTTGTTCTCCTCTCAAACTCCAACTAACGTGGAATATGACCGTTATCTAAATTTTTATAATTAATTTAAAGTGTTGCATTACAAAAGTGTAAACAAAAAGCATTGCAATTACTTACTCCAAGACTCTACCACCTTTAAAATTTCAACATGATTATCTTTAGATAAAATTTAAGAAACAAACATTAAACCTAAAATAATATGCAATGATAACACACTTCAACTAATACTAATTATATCAAGATTTTAAGATGTAGTTCGAGGACGAACCAATGTGCATGTAGTTTCATTGACATAGTTTTTGTAACATTATATTTTAGATAAAGGTAAGGTACCCATGTACGGATGACATCGGCGTCGCGTTGAAGACCATGTAACTTGTGTTAAGGGTAGTTGCATTTTATTTATCTCATCGCCCTTAGATTAGATCACGACATTGTTTTACTGTTTTCTCTATTTTATTTTCTAGTTTTTAAATACATCGTTTAATCCCATTTTTATATGTGTTGGATTGATTTAAGGTTTTTATTTTTAACGTGTAAGTCCATGATATCATTTTGAAATATTTTAAAGGAATTTTTCCGCAGCTAACAATCATGTCATGCTTATAGTAACGACTCTGTTTTAGTAGAAAAATAGTGTCGTTATAAAACTCCATTATTTTAAAATCACGTTCTTGAAATAAAATAAATTTCATATCAAAGTTAATGTGGAGTGGATAACTAAACATAGTTCAAATGACATACGAAATTGAGGTACGTATTAGAGTAAGTTTAGCATACATTATTAATAGCATAAATAGTCTGATAGCTTCCGAAGAATTCAATAATTAAAGTGGTCGTTACATACTACCTTATTAGTAATTTCGTATTCTTTATATTAATACATATATATCTTTAACCAACCCGAGGAACTAAAGCAACTATATCATTTCAATCGACATCAACCCGAGCTCGAAAACAATTGTTATCTGCAGTTCTGAAACTCCCTTCTTTAATCTTTACTGCTGTGACAAGAGGATTCTCACGTTCTCGTAAATATCACTTCAAATTCAATTTGTTTCTTGGTATAAGGATATGTCGTCATTTCTTTTACACATTAACGTTGTTTTTCTATTATATGAAATTGGATGGTAGATTTTAGTTCAGTTTTTACCTTATATGTAACGGTGAAATTGCGACCATGAGAATAACTCAAGTAACATAAAATTGTACCCTCAAACAAGAGGTCAGAGATTTGAATTCCGGCACGTGAAAGAAAGTAAAATTGTAGTGACGAATTAATAAGTAATAGATCAAGTTTGGCATGCATTATTAATAATAGAAATAGAACGATAACATTGGAACAATTTAGTAATTAAAGTGGTAGTGAGCTACTACCTTATTAGTAATTTCATATTCTTTATATCGATACATATAAGTTGCACAACCATACTCGTGTGCAATCTTTAACCTACTTTTGGAACTACAACAACGACATCATTAATATTGACATCAACAAAAACTCTTGAACGATCGAATTTTCTATCTCTTGGACTCCCAGCAAGAATCTTTTGTGCTTTGACATGTGGATTCTCCGCTTCTATTATCTTAGCAGCAACGGAATATTCTACGAACACAAGCTCGGGCCATTCACTTTTTTCTATTTAAAACACACATTCGTGTTAAATTTGTTAATACATATAACTCCAATGAAATAATAAAATTTATTAATAATGAATAATTATTTTCACTTGATTCTATTTAAAATCAATTCGAATCTTTAACTTATATCGGTCTTTTACATATTTGAAAGCTATGCATTAACACTTTTAAAACGAAATTATGTTTGATAGTCTAAATTGATTTACTTTTAAAGTTTAAAGTTGTAATTGATATAACACCCTCGTAGACATACCGCCCAGTGTCTAGCTCTGATATCAGCTCTGATATCATTTGTAACAACTCAAGCTCACCACTAACCGAAATTGTCCGCTTTGGTTGGTAATGTATCATCGTCAGCCTCGCAATTTTCAAACTGTAACGACCCAGATCCACCGCTAGCAGATATTGTCCTCTTTGGGCTTTCCCTTGCGTATGCTAGGGGAAGGTTTCCACACCCTTATAAAGGGTGATTTGTTCTCCTCCCCAACCAATGTGGGATATCACCCTTATAGGGGAAGATTTTCATACCCTTATAAATAATGTTTCATTCCCCTCCCAACCACATGATTAACGCTCTACTATCTACCTGCATGATCAACCCCCTCCCATAGGATGGACCATCCCTACAAGGTTGATCGGTCCTATGGTAGGACGTTGATCATGCAGGTAGCCAGTAGAGTTGGCACGTACTATTGTGAGATCACGAATCGATTGGAGAGGGGAACGAGACACTACTTATAAGGGCGTGGAAACCTTTCCGTAACAAACGTGATTAAAAACTATAAAGCTGGTAGCGATACGTAATGGGTCAAAGCAAATAATATCTGTTAGCAATGAGCTTGAATTGTTACCGTAAAAATTCATATATTTAGAGATTACTCGAACATTTAATTTCAGCTATACCACAGCTTCAAATTTTGCAAACGTCTCGATTATAGCATTCAGAAAACACTTCAAAACAATTAAAAGAATAAGCGATAGAAAGAACATACTAACAGAAGGAGGACAGGCTTCCGACATCTTGATGCTTCTTTGGTGGATGATAAGAAAATGCTTAGCTTACTCTTTTCTTGAGTTTGTTTGGCCAAATGGGTATTCTATTTATAGTCACTAACCCTACGTTGCATACTTTTTTTTTTTTTTTTTTCTTAAAGATGAAGTTATTTTGACTTTTCTAAAGTGTCTTTTTTTTATTATAATATTTATTTGTAATTTTTTTTTAAACTTTAATTTTGTCGTGACATGACATACTTTATAATATACCGTAACTTATTTAACATAATGTCTGACAGGATAACAAAAACATAACACCGCATACATCAAACGACCATAAAATCAAGACATGTGTAGGAGACACAGTGCACGCATCTATCTCGTCGAAATCCATTGCACATATTGAATTCAACCGATATCTATAATCAAAGTGATGTATTCGTCAAAAAAGGAAAAGATAGGAATTTATTAAAATTGTAGACGAAATATTTCATATTACCAAAAAGTATCGGAACGACGTCTATCTTTTTTAGATTATGAAAAACTTTTGAACATTAATGTCTACTTTTTAGTAAACCTTATAAAAAGAAAAACCTTAAAATACGTATCTTTTACCATGTTATATAAACACTTTTTAACCACGTTTATATTCATGTTTTTATCCAATATTATCAACAACCTTGGAAAAATCATATGTTTGTCTTCGAACCACATGCTATGATAACAAAATTAATACTAATTATACGATGATTTCAAGAGGTGGTTCGAAGACGAACCAAGGTGGATGTGGTTCCATTGATATGGTTTTTATAATGCCCCATGTCTAGAATTCGAATCAAGATTTGAAATTTGGATTAGACACTTTCTATGGCCTCGACAATCCCTTGCGATATGATCACGTTACTTACTTCTTGTTTCTAAGAGTGAAGACTATCCTCACAAACCAACACGGGTTTTTTTTTTTATCATACTTTATCCTCAGTCACATGCATTCTACGAGAATTCTCAAGAGGTCACCCAACACAGAATTTACTACGATTGTGCACCTTATTAGTATAAGAGGTCACCCAACATAGAATTTCCTATGATTATGCACCTTGTTGGTATAGGCAGTAACTTTCATTTCTTTTAAGTCTTTCTTAGTCATCCTTTCCTCAAGATCTCTCTCATTTAGATGTGGTCACGGTTCATTCATATGTCGCTCGTTTACTTGGGTGTACATGCCCACCAGCTTCTGTCGTGATTCATGTACGAACCACATCTTACTGGGAGAAGTATCGCTTTAATACCATTTGTAACTCTCCATTAGAAGGTGCTAAATCCGGATTCCGAATCCTGATTCAAACCCTAGGCTGGGAGTTATAGATATGTCCTTGTTTACTTTTTCTTTAACAATTTTTTTTTTTTTTTTTTTTGATATTCTGAGATCGAAGGATTAAGAAATTGATATGAGTTCGGTAAGTTATGTATGTACCAAAATGGAGCACATAGGAATGTGTATGAAATTGATGCACGTCTCAATTCTATGCACCGCGTAATTAAAGTGGTAGTCACATACTACCTTATTAGTAATTTCATATTCTTTATATTGATACATATAACTTACACAACTATACTCGTGTGCAATTTTTAACCAACTTTAGGTACGAAAACAACGACATCGTTAATATTGACACGAACCCAAACTCGTGAAGGATCGAACTCTGATTTTTCGTAACAACAAGCTAGAATCTTTTGGGCTCTGACACAAGGATTCTCTCTTTCTATGATCTCAGCAGCAACAGAAAATTTTACTCCCACGAGCTCTCGCCATTCACTTTTTCCTATTTAAAACATATATTCGTGTTAAATTTGCTAATACACATAACTCTACTAAGAAACCGTAGAATCCAACAAATCGTGATATAATCATATATATATAATTTCAAAATTGGGTAGGAATAAACATAAATTTTAAAAACATGAAAATAAAAATGAACAAACAAGGATAAATGTTTCAAATCGTGAGGATTTGAAAATAAACTAAAAAAAAAACATAATGTTTCAAATCATTATACAATAACGTTCATAAGCTAAATCGTTAGCTATCGAACACATTTGAGTAAGTGATAGGAAGAACATACTATGAGGACGGGAATCAGACATTTTGTTGAATGCTTCGGTTGGTTATATGTAAATGCTTAATTTACGCTTTCGTGTTGAATATGTTTTAGCGAAATGGGATTTGCATTTATAGCCAATGTCCGCTACCCTTAGTGGAATACTTTGTTCCTGTTCTCAAATTTGTCTATTACGGTTTTTATTCTTAAATTTATTTTATTTTCAAAGTCATGTTTTTTTAAAAGATTTTGTTCGTTTCTTTAGATATGGATCATATTAATTTATTTATTATAAATGTTGAATGCATGTTGATTTTAATGTATCGATGCATCATTTCAATATATCGATCAATTTTATATATTGATATCAACAAACACAAAAACATATTGTTGATATGATAAATTACGTCTCATCTTCTCGATATCTATCATGTCTAATATCTTCATACATACATATATGCATCTCAAGAATGTTCACATTTTTTTTTATTTCAGATAATACAAGATTTTGGAATATTATAAAAAAATTTGTAGCATATTTATTTATCAAAAGTCTTAAATGAAAGACCAAAAAACCAAAAAGTTAACGAGAATAATCAAAACAAGTCGTGTGGTAAAAAAAACTTGTGTTAAAAGTCAATTCTTTTTTCAATGACTTGTTTTAATAAAAAAAAAAAGACCATAAAAAATCTCTTGACGAGACGAAACAGAGAGTTTGAAGAACACTAATCTAATATCGAGTGAAGAAGAACTTAAACTCAGACAAATTATGTGAACACTAAAGAAGAACGTAAACTCAGATAAATTATGTATGCAAATAGTAAAAACGGAAAGAATAGGAATCCTAAAGAGTAAGTGATGATTCTAACTCATCCAAACCAAACATGGCATCCAAATACAACAGTTTTATTGACTTCTTTCATAACTCACTAATGATCAGTCCATGACATTGTTTGTTAAATATTTTAGATGTATGTTTTCTGAATGTATTAGTCATGTTATGCATGTGTTAGCGACATTAATTTAGGGTCGTCATAGATGACCTATACTAATTGTATTAAATCTCACATGAGTGGAAATTGAGATAGCTTCTACGAGTTTCTATTCGGCTAGCCATTGACCACTAATTTAGTGAGTTTAACCCAGTCTTGTAGTTGGTTCAAACAATTCAACATATTTCAGTTCGCAAATTCGTAGTAGCTCAACTTGTTCAGAAAGGTTCAACGTCTTTTCGGTTGATTAGTGCAAGCAATTTAGGCTGGCTTAACATCAGTTCAACTCGTTTCAGTTGAGTTGAAGCATGGTTCAAATGTTCTTTTTCAAGTAAGGACAAAGGCATTCGAGCTGGCCGATGATATTTGCTAAGGAGATTATTAGACAATTAGGATAATGTTTGATTTCACATTAGTTTTTCATTTCTTTTTAATTTTAAAACAAATAAGACCTTTACGAGAATACATGTACATACAACTACCATCGGCTATTTGCTTACACATCAATGTTGTACATGTATTCTCACTTCAAATTCGATTTTTACGATGATATTTGCTTCTTAGATGGAAGATCTGCCTTCATTTCTTCTACAAGCGCGGTTTGTTTACACATTAACATTTGTTTGTCTATCATATGAAATTGGACGGTAATTTTACTTCAAGAAGCTCTAGTCAAGTAGTTTTTACGGTATATGTAATGGTGAAATTGCCAACATGAGAATAACTGGAGTAATATAAAATTGTACCCTCAAAAAAGAGGTGAGAGATTTGAATCCCGCACTAGAAGAGAAAGTAAAATTGAAGTTACGAATTAGTAAGTAATAGACCAAGTTTGCCGTGCATTGTTAATAACAGAAATAGTGCGATAGCATTGGAACAATTCAGTAATTAAAGTGGTAGTTACCTACAACCTTATTATTAATTTCTTGTTATTTATATTGATACATATAACTTACACAACCGTACTAGTGTGCAATCTTTAACCTGCTTTAGGAACTAAAACAACGACATCATTAATATTGACATCAACAAAAACTCGAGAAGGATTGAAACCTTCACATCTTGAACTCCCAACAAGAATCTTTTGTGCTTTGACATTTGCATTCTCCGTTTCTATTATCTTAGCAGCAACGAAAAATTCTACGAACACAAGTTCGGGCCATTCGCTTTTTCCTATTTAAAATACACATTCGTGTTAAATTTGTTAATACACATCACTCCAATAAAATAATAAAAATTCAAAACTAATGAAATTTATTAGTAATGGATAATTATTTTCATTGGTTTCTATTTAAAATCAATTCAAAAACATCTCAATGACATTATTATTCTCCAAAAATTTCACCTAAGTTTTTGAAAAATTGTCTCTATCGGTTCGATTCTCATATTTTTCTTTTAACTTACATCCGTATTTTACATATTTGAAAGCTATGTATTAACAAATTTAAAACGAAATTACGTCGGAGAGTCTAAATTGATTTATTTTTAAAGTTTAAAGTTGTAATTGATATAAAGCCATCGTTGGCATACCACCCAATGTCTTGCTCTGATACCATTTGTAACAACTCAAGCTCACCATCAAGCAGAAATTGTCCCCTTTGGTTGGTAGTGTATCATCGTCAGCCTCGCAATTTTATAACATATCGCTAGAGATATATTTCCATACCCTTATAAAGAATGTTTCATTCCCCTCTCCAACCATATGATTAACGCTCTACTATCTACCCGCATGATCAACGTCCTCCCATAGGATGGACCATCCCTGCAAGGTGGATCTGTCCTATGGTAGGATATTGATCATGCGGGTAGCCAGTAGAGTTGGCACGTACTATTGTGAGATCACAAATCGATTCGAGAGTGGAACGAGACACTATTTATAAGGGCATGAAAACCTTTCCGTAACAAACATATTTAAAAACTGTGAGGCTGGTAGCGATACATAACGGGTCAAAACAAATAATATCTGTTACCAATAAACTTGAATTGTTACCGTAAAAATTCATATATTTATATTTAGAAATTACTCGTACATTTAATTTCAGCTATATCACATGCAAACGTGTCGAACAACTTCAAAACAATTAAAAGAATAAGTGATAAAGAAGACCATACTAACGGAAGGAGGACACCCTTCTGACATCTTGTCGCTTCTTTGGTGGATGATAAGAAAATGTTGCATATTTTTTTTTTTTTTTTTTTTTTCTTAAAGATGAAGTTATTTTGACTTTTCTAAGGTGTCTTTTTTTTATTATAATATTTATTTGTAGTTTTTTTTTTTTTATCTTTAATTTTGTCGTGACATGACATACTTTATAATATAGCATAACTTATGTAACATAATATCTGACATCATAACAAAAACGCATCGCATACATCAAGCGACCATAAAATCAAGACACGTGTAGGAGTCACAGTGCACGCATCGTTCATACAACAATCAAGTCATCCAATCACTCAACAGTAAAGCGTCTAACTTGTTTTATTGAGAATATAAAAAAGGATGCATCATTTCAATGTATAGTTAGGTCCACTCAAAAAATCTCATCTCATTGATATCGACCGAAAATATTATAATCAACATGCACAAACACTTGACGACCAGTTGCATCCATCTCGTCAAATCCATTGCACATATTGAATTCAACTGATATCTATAGTCAAAGTGATGTATTCGTCAAAAAAAGGAAAGTATAGGAATTTATTAAAATTGTAGACGAAGTATTTCATATTACCTAAAAGCATCCAAAGAACGTCTAATTTTTTCTAGATTATGAAAAACTTTTGAAAATTATAAAAAAGAAATTTGAAAATTAATGTCTACTTTTTAGTAAGGCGTATAAAAAAAAACTTTAAAATACGAATCTTTTACCATGTTATACAAACACCTTTTAACCACGTTTATATTCAAGGTTTTATCCAATATTATCAGCAACCTTGAAAAAATGTCTAATTTTTCTTAAGGTTATCTAAATTTCATGTTAGGATTCTTATCAAGATTTGAAATTTGGATTAGTCACCTTCTAATGGTCTCGACAATCTCCTGCGACATAGTCACGTTACTTACTTCTTGCTTTTAAAGGTGAAGACTATTCTCACAAACCAACACGAGTCGTTTTATCGTGTTTTGTCCTCACTCAGATGCATTCTAGGAGAATTCTCAAGAGGTCATCCAATCATAGAATTTCCTACGATTGTGCACCTTATTGGTATAGGTAGTAACATTAATTTCTTTCAAGTCTTTCTTAGTCATCCTTTCTTCGAGATCCCTCTCATTCAGATGTGGTCACGGTTCATTCATATGCCCCTCCATTAAGTGAGGATTCTCTCTTTCTATGATCACAGCAACAATCGAAAATCTTTCTCCCACGAGCTTTGGCCATTCACTTTTTCCTATTTAAAATATATCACCGTGTTAAATTTGCTAATACACATAACTCGACACACAAAACGTAGAATCCAACAAACGATGACAAAATCATAGTTCTAAAATTTCAAAATAAACATAAATTTTAAAACTTAGAAAATAAACTAAAAAGCTTACATTGTTATAAAGTTCATAAACTAAATCGTTACTTATCGAACACATTTTAGTAAGTGATAGGAAGAACATATTGGGAGTACACAAATCAGACATTTTGTTGAATGCTTTGGTTTGTTACAAGTGGATGCTTAGCTTACACTTTCGAGTTCATGGGATTTGTTAGTTGAATACTTTGTTTCTATCCTTAAATCTATTTTATTTTCAAAGCGTTTTTTTAAAAGATTTTGTTCTTTCCAGATTTGGATCATATTAATTCATTTATTATAAACGTTAAAATGCATGTTGATTTTTTTTTTTTTTTTAATGTATCATTTAAACATAAAAGAATGCATCATTTCAATGTATCAATCAATTGCATAAATTGATATCACATATCATCTCGTCAATATCAATGGTATTTATCGAAATCAACACGCTTACAGAATGAAAGGATACATCCCAAAAAAAAAAAAAAAAAAAAAAAAAAAAAAAAAAAAAAAAAAAAAAAAAAAAAAAAAAGGTAAAATAGGACTTTCTTAAAAATATATATAAATGAAGAGAATACAAAATAATTTCTTTCCTATCTTTGTACATACATACATAGCATCGGAAGAACGTATGCTTTTTATCTAAGATTATCGAACACTTCCTAATATTATAAAAAAATTTTGAAACAAACTTTTGATTTTTGGAAAACAATTTTGATTAAGTTGAAAAGTGGAGAGTTGGCATCCATGGGAGATCCCTCACTTTATTTTATTATTTCACTTGAACGGTTCGTGACAGTTAGATACACTCTCGACGCCTCAAGGCCGGCATTTAGACTGATCCGACTTGGGTCTGCTAGGACTCTTTTCTTCTAGTTTTAATGGAACGGTTTAGGATTTTTTTCTCGAGACATTTTGTTGTTATTGTTTAAAGTGATACCATTGGCCATGCTTGACGGTCAGTGGCAGAAGTAAGGTCAAAAAGGACAACAACAAACCTATTGATGAGACAAAAAGACATTAATCTAATATCGAAAGTTCATTTATCATTTCAACTTCTTTGTTAATTGTTTGAAAATTATACCAAAACCTAAAATTGGGAGAAAAAAGAAAACGAGAGGCTTAAAGCAAAATACCCTAACATCCAAAAACTAACACGAAATCTCAAACGAGTCATCGAAAGCACACGATGAAAAAGTACTACCGTTGATATTTTCAATTTCATAATAAGGAAAGTTAAATACTGATCAATTCACTTCCTTAACGAAAAAAACACGTCTAAAATAAATTTTTTTTCGGTCATTTTTTTTTTATCGTTTTTCAAATTGGCATTGTCAACAAGTTCTGAAAAAACTCCTTTATCGTTTCAATCTCTTTTGTCTACTGCTCGGGGATTATCAAACCTAAAACCTAGAATATAAAAAGGAGAAAAATAACGAGCTATGGTCAATATTTTTCAATTTCACGGCGGAATGTTAAATATAGATAAATTGCAAAGAAAAAAATGCATCCGAGAAGATTTCCTTCAGACTAGACTCGTTAGTGTTTTAAATTTATTTTTTAAACTTTCGAATTTTTAAAACTTTAAAAGCATTTTCAAATATTTACATTACATAACATTTTCATATCAAAATCGTGAAATAGTGTTGTAATGACCTGGTTCATAATTTTACCTAATTTCCGTGGAATTAATGCAATGAATTAGCTCACTAAATTTAACATACTGATCAATTCACTTCCTTAACGAAAAAAACACGTCTAAAATAAATTTTTTTTCGGTCATTTTTTTTTTATCGTTTTTCAAATTGGCATTGTCAACAAGTTCTGAAAAAACTCCTTTATCGTTTCAATCTCTTTTGTCTACTGCTCGGGGATTATCAAACCTAAAACCTAGAATATAAAAAGGAGAAAAATAACGAGCTATGGTCAATATTTTTCAATTTCACGGCGGAATGTTAAATATAGATAAATTGCAAAGAAAAAAATGCATCCGAGAAGATTTCCTTCAGACTAGACTCGTTAGTGTTTTAAATTTATTTTTTAAACTTTCGAATTTTTAAAACTTTAAAAGCATTTTCAAATATTTACATTACATAACATTTTCATATCAAAATCGTGAAATAGTGTTGTAATGACCTGGTTCATAATTTTACCTAATTTCCGTGGAATTAATGCAATGAATTAGCTCACTAAATTTAACATACTGATCAATTCACTTCCTTAACGAAAAAAACACGTCTAAAATAAATTTTTTTTCGGTCATTTTTTTTTTATCGTTTTTCAAATTGGCATTGTCAACAAGTTCTGAAAAAACTCCTTTATCGTTTCAATCTCTTTTGTCTACTGCTCGGGGATTATCAAACCTAAAACCTAGAATATAAAAAGGAGAAAAATAACGAGCTATGGTCAATATTTTTCAATTTCACGGCGGAATGTTAAATATAGATAAATTGCAAAGAAAAAAATGCATCCGAGAAGATTTCCTTCAGACTAGACTCGTTAGTGTTTTAAATTTATTTTTTAAACTTTCGAATTTTTAAAACTTTAAAAGCATTTTCAAATATTTACATTACATAACATTTTCATATCAAAATCGTGAAATAGTGTTGTAATGACCTGGTTCATAATTTTACCTAATTTCCGTGGAATTAATGCAATGAATTAGCTCACTAAATTTAACATACTGATCAATTCACTTCCTTAACGAAAAAAACACGTCTAAAATAAATTTTTTTTCGGTCATTTTTTTTTTATCGTTTTTCAAATTGGCATTGTCAACAAGTTCTGAAAAAACTCCTTTATCGTTTCAATCTCTTTTGTCTACTGCTCGGGGATTATCAAACCTAAAACCTAGAATATAAAAAGGAGAAAAATAACGAGCTATGGTCAATATTTTTCAATTTCACGGCGGAATGTTAAATATAGATAAATTGCAAAGAAAAAAATGCATCCGAGAAGATTTCCTTCAGACTAGACTCGTTAGTGTTTTAAATTTATTTTTTAAACTTTCGAATTTTTAAAACTTTAAAAGCATTTTCAAATATTTACATTACATAACATTTTCATATCAAAATCGTGAAATAGTGTTGTAATGACCTGGTTCATAATTTTACCTAATTTCCGTGGAATTAATGCAATGAATTAGCTCACTAAATTTAACATACTGATCAATTCACTTCCTTAACGAAAAAAACACGTCTAAAATAAATTTTTTTTCGGTCATTTTTTTTTTATCGTTTTTCAAATTGGCATTGTCAACAAGTTCTGAAAAAACTCCTTTATCGTTTCAATCTCTTTTGTCTACTGCTCGGGGATTATCAAACCTAAAACCTAGAATATAAAAAGGAGAAAAATAACGAGCTATGGTCAATATTTTTCAATTTCACGGCGGAATGTTAAATATAGATAAATTGCAAAGAAAAAAATGCATCCGAGAAGATTTCCTTCAGACTAGACTCGTTAGTGTTTTAAATTTATTTTTTAAACTTTCGAATTTTTAAAACTTTAAAAGCATTTTCAAATATTTACATTACATAACATTTTCATATCAAAATCGTGAAATAGTGTTGTAATGACCTGGTTCATAATTTTACCTAATTTCCGTGGAATTAATGCAATGAATTAGCTCACTAAATTTAACATACTGATCAATTCACTTCCTTAACGAAAAAAACACGTCTAAAATAAATTTTTTTTCGGTCATTTTTTTTTTATCGTTTTTCAAATTGGCATTGTCAACAAGTTCTGAAAAAACTCCTTTATCGTTTCAATCTCTTTTGTCTACTGCTCGGGGATTATCAAACCTAAAACCTAGAATATAAAAAGGAGAAAAATAACGAGCTATGGTCAATATTTTTCAATTTCACGGCGGAATGTTAAATATAGATAAATTGCAAAGAAAAAAATGCATCCGAGAAGATTTCCTTCAGACTAGACTCGTTAGTGTTTTAAATTTATTTTTTAAACTTTCGAATTTTTAAAACTTTAAAAGCATTTTCAAATATTTACATTACATAACATTTTCATATCAAAATCGTGAAATAGTGTTGTAATGACCTGGTTCATAATTTTACCTAATTTCCGTGGAATTAATGCAATGAATTAGCTCACTAAATTTAACATACATTATTAATATCATAAAATAGTGCGATAGTATAGGAACAATTCAATAATTAAAGTGGTAGTTAAATACTACCTTATTAGTACTTTCATATACGTTATTTATATATAATATATATATTTATCTAACTTTAGGGACTAAAACAACAATGTCATTATGATCAACTTCAACCCGAACTCGGAAAGGCTTTAAAGTCATTTTAGTTTTTATTCCTAGTAAATGGTGGTTTGTTAACCAAGGACATCACATCTAGTTTTTATTCCTAAATTTATTTTAGTTTGAAATTATTTATTATAAACATAAACATACATATATATTTATTTTCCTTTTATACATGTATCCTTTCAATTCATATGGGACAATCGAAAAATAGAAAAATAAAATAAAATAAAATACATTTATGATTACTTTTACTAATAAAAATGTGAGGAAAAAGGCGAAAAGATTTTGGATATTTATAAAATCTTTGAAGTCAATTTACTTTTAATTTAGAAAAACAATATTTACCTTTTATTAAAGTTTTCAAAAAATAAAAAAGACTTGAAATACGCTCTATCTATTATCTTCTACTTTTTATCAAAGATTGTTAAAATCGTTTGAAAAATGTTTTTTTTTTTTTTTTTTTTAAGTTATCAAAAAAAATTTGAAAATTATCAACATTTTACAAAAAAAAAATATTCATAGAACTTTAGAAATATAAATTTCAATATGATTTTTGCAAATTAAAACCTAAAATAGAATAATAACACCATGGAAGGAGCCAAATTAAAGTACATGTTTGAGCGGAATACATACACAAAAGAAAACCTGATCTCGCTCATCTCTTCACTAAATAATAAGAAATTCTCTCTCGACTTCGCCCTCTCTAAATTCATAAAAATTTTCATTCAAGAGACTCCCACGGAGTCTTGGTCCTGTGTTTGAATCCTAACCACGAAGATACCAACCATTTCATTTATAACTTCGATACCAACCATTTCATTTATAACTTCGATACCAACCTTTCATTTATAACTTCTGCAACATGTTTACCTGAAAAACAATTTCTTTTTCTTATTTCCAAAATAAAGAAAAAGAAAACAATATCCCTCAAAGGTTCAAATGCAGCGCCAGACTATAACCAAAAAATTATATATATATCAATGCATTGTATATAAATTAAACAACATTTGCCTATATGCTAACACTTCTCTATAGACTCTGATTTTGGCATGTAAGAATAGTTGTTTCTTACGGGAAAGAATCAGTACAGAAATTCTTACATTTGTGCAACTCTTCTTGTCTGCCCGCTCCTTGAAAAGAACATTTGCTGAGAAATTCAAGCGTAGTGGCAGACGTTTTTAATATAATGCTGAGAAATTTACTAGAGGCTTCCTCTCATCTGTCATGCAAACGAAAATCTTGAGAAAAGAGAGCGAGCAGACCCTGAAGAATCACCAGCAGGGCTCGGAGGACCATCGGTCGAGCTGCGATACGCTTGTTGACATTTTTGCATCTGCATAAGCAAATCAACCCAAAATTATTCACCATAGTTGAGCATTTTTTTTTTTTTGTTTTTTTCTAGTATAAGTGGGGATGAGAATTTGAACCTCCACCTTGAAAGGTGTACGTGTCAATTATGGTTGGATTATGCTCACTTTGACACTACTAGACTAATAAACCGAACCGAGCATGTTGATAATTCGCAAACATAGCTCTATTCCTATTATTTAGTTGATCCTTACATAAGGCCTAACAATGGTTTTCCTTCTTTCCATGGGTTCTTTGGACTGCTCTATATGTTTGGCTACAATTAAGAAAGTAGAACACAATATCTACTACGGATTCACAGGATAGAGAAGAGTAGAGAGTGCATATACAACCTCTTCTGGGCTAAACTGGAGGAGCATGGCCACCACAGGTAGCAGAGCTTCTACTTCACCTAATTAAAAATAAGTTTGAGGATAAGGAAATGTTCTCAGGATATAAAATAAAGCACAGCCTAATATCAGTCAATCTTTAAACCCATAAATTGAAACGAGGACGTTAATTGAAAACGATTGGCTTTATCAAAGTAGGACCCTAAAAAAAACTTCTACTATACCGGTTTCAAGGAGCTTCAAGATGACATTCTTCAGATACGTCATGTCAACACCCTCCCTCTTCTGTGATCTTTCCATATCACGAAGCTCAGCCTTCAGCATTGCTTGCTGCACCCATGAGATAATGTTAAAATTTCACACCAAAAATGTTAGTAGTTGATCTACTATGGTATGACTTCACATATCAGGCCAAACATGGCTTTCTTAAATAAAAATAGATTAAGAACTTAAAAGGTTTTAACATCTTGGAAATTGGCTCCATTGGAACTTAATTTTACCTGTTGGCTATGCAAACGATTCTCACGTTCGAGCTCCTCAAGTTCTTCCTATAAATTGCAGAATTGTTAGACTCTGCATCTAGAACGTGAAATACATATCACAATCAGTGAATCATACTTGAAGAGCTAAAATATGCCGCTGTGATTGGGCTAGTTGTTCTTCTCTCTGAGCCTGCTGCCTTGCTAAAATCTGAATAAAAAATGAAAACGGGAAACTATCACAAATAGGTTCTAGATGTTTTAGATCAAGCTGCCAGCACATGAAAAACATCAAGAAGATTATTGTTTTTTATTATTATTATTTATTAAAAAATAATAATACATAAATAAAGGAGATAGACTTCAGAATAAGATGTTAACTTTCATCCCTAACATCGTTTTGAGATCCCACATGGGTTGGAGAGTGAAACGAAACATTCTTTATAAGGGTGTGGAAACCACTCCCTAATATACGCATTTTAAAAACCTTGAGGGAAAGCCCGAAAGGGAAAGCCTAAAGAGAATAATATCTGCTACCGGTGGGCTTGGGCCATTACAAATGGTGTCAGAGCCAGACACCGGGCAATGTACCAGCGAAGAGGTTGAGCCCTGTAGGGGAGTGGACATGAGGCAATGTGCCAGCAAGGATGTTGGGCCCCGAAGGGAGGATGGATTGTGAAATCCCACATCGACTAGAGAGAGGTACGAGTGCCAGCGAGGACACTGGGCCCCGAAGGAGGTAGATTGTAAAATCCCACATGGGTTGGAGAGGGGAACGAAACATTCTTTATAAGAGCGTGGAAACCTCTCCCTAGCAGACACGTTTTAAAAACCTTGAGGGGAAGCACAAAAGGAAAAGCCCACACCCTTATAAAGGGTGTTTTGTTCTCCTCCCCAACCAGTGTAGGACATCACAATAATTGTAACGACCCAAGCCCACCGCTAGGGAAAGCCAAAAAGGACAATATCTGCTAGCGGTAGGTCTAGGCTGTTACAATTATTGTTAACATGTCGTAGAAAAAGGTGACTAGATTTGATAATCAAACCATGCAAACTAATTTTTTTCTTATTCATGAGAATGGAGACTCGAATCTCTAATTTTTTAGAAACAACAAAAAAAGATATTAAAAACAACTATAAGTTGCAAGCAACACGTTTTTTATGAGAAAGAATGTTGTACATACCAGAATCTGTTGTTCTGCATTGGAGGCACTCAAATTTGACGAGTCCTGTTTTTGAGTGACTGATACCAGTAGAAGAAAAAGAACGTTAGGATGCCAATGGTCTGTTCTAGTCTATTGTCCAAGTTCATTCAGTTCTAATAGTATCAAATGCAAGCAGCAAATGAATAGGGAAACAAAAAAGTTTTCCTACCTGCAGTATTACCAATTTGATCTGCCTGAGACGATGATACAACAGATGGATCAGTAATGAGTACAGAAAACACTAGATGAAAGGGTTTTCAAGGAATTGTAACCAAAAGGAGTAGAAGTTAAACATACGGGAGGTTTTGATTCCAAAGATCGTCGAAGATTCTTGTTATCATCTAAAAGCCTAGAAATTTCTGTATCCTTTTCCTCGATCATTCTATCAGCAAGATCACGGAATGAATTATGCTCTTCCTACAGATTACACAACAAAGTAAAATCTTGAGGATAAATTATTTTAGCACAAGGCACAAAACAAGAGAAGAAAAAAAAAATTACACTTGCCTTCAATCTTTTGTACCCTTGTTTCAGCTCCTCAAATTCCTTTTCTACATCTTGCCTAGAGGATTCTTCAAACTGAGATTTCAGTGCTTCACATCTAACTGCTCATAAGATATTGTAGAAAATTATATTCTTTGCAACAACTTATCTATCGCTCTGTAAAGAAAAAACCAAGAATCACTATTTCATTCAAACTACAGATATTACTTCGCCATGATTCCTCCAAGTTTTGGAGGCTTTGTTCCCAAGCTTCCTTTTCTGAATGAAGGTGCAAATTAGCAGATTCAAGCCTCTTTTCTAGGCTCTTAATATTTTGCTCAGCGTCATTGAGGGCTGAATCTCTGTCAGAGGTGAAAATAAGAAGTTATCTTTAAAAAGAATACTGCCAATTACTCAATTCATAAAAGGGGAAATGATTTATAGAACTTCAGGAGGAAAATTCTTAAGGAAATAAAGAATGGAACCATTTGCAAACACAACTAACTAGCCACTTAGGCTACTAGACCTCATAGTGGTTAAGCAAAACATAAATCTAACGGCCATTAGATATCTAAATTAAATGTAATGACAAAACATGGCCATGATAAGAAAACATTGTTTGCCTGCCAAGGAAACTTTTTCACCTAAAACTACCATGGAATGTTCATGATTTTTTATGCAAAAAACGGACTTTTATTGAAAAACATATGAAAGAAATTGGATCACACTCCATAACATTCACACGTTCCATTTAACTAATCTATAATTCTAGGTTTTAACAAACAAATAAGATCCGAAGAGAATTATTATTCTATAACGACCTTATTTTTTTATCCTAAAATAAAGTTGCCACCACGTACATGATATGCCTGTAAAATGTACAAACCTTCGTTTAAAGTAGTTCATAAATGATGTCATAGACTTAAACGTTCGAAATAAAATCCTTAATACAAAACAATAGAAAATAAATAACGTGAAATTTAAATAAAATAAAGAAAAGAATAAACCAATGCCCTGATCTAACCTAAGGGTTACAAAATAGACATAAATGCAGCTGCCCTA
The DNA here is from genome assembly GCF_057944985.1 of Cucurbita pepo subsp. pepo. NCBI lineage: Eukaryota > Viridiplantae > Streptophyta > Magnoliopsida > Cucurbitales > Cucurbitaceae > Cucurbita > Cucurbita pepo. The sequence continues at coordinate 12,675,051 of NC_141811.1, forward strand.
ACACTGGTTCCATGGTCTTAGTCACCACGCCGCCATCATCCATACAGGGGTGTCTTGCCTTTATTTGAAATGTAAGAGTAGCATATGGCTGGAGTATTTTAAGAAATACACCGCAAGTAACCTCACTATTGAGGTCGAAAAATGCAAATACATGCAAGAGGGTGGAACCTATCCTTTTAACATATCATAGCACGGCCTTAGGCTAAGCTGTCAAAGGATATGCTATGATATGTTAAAAGGATAGGTCCCACCATGTTGCATCTGTTTGTATTTCCCGACCCCAATAGTGGGGTTACTTACTGAGTATTTCTTAAAATACTCAAGTCATGTGCTACTCCTATATTTCAAGTAAAAGTAAGGCACTTGTACAGATGACGGCGGCGTCATGACGAAAGTTATGGAACCAGTGTTAGGGTAGCAGCATTTATGTCTACTTTATAGCCCTTTGGTTAGATCATAACATTGTTTTATTCTTTTTCTTTATTTTATTAATGTTATATTCTTTTTCTTTATTTTATTTAAATTTCAAAGTTATTTATTTTCCGATGTTTTGTTTTAAGGATGTTATTTTGAACATTTAAGTCCATGGTATTATTTATGAACTATTTTAAAAGAAGGTTTCTGCATTTTACAATCATGTCATGCATGTGGTAGCAACTTTATTTTTGTATAAAAAAATAGGGTCGTTACACTTGGTATCAGAGCATATCTCTCCCAATAAGATGTGGTTCGAGAGCGAACCAAGGCGAAAGTTAGTGAGCATGTGACACCCGAGTAAAGAAGGGATGCATGAATGAATCGATACCACATTCAAATGAGAGTGATTCTAAGGATATGATGACTAAGAAAGGCTTAAAGGAAATGAAAGTTACTACCTATACAAAACAAGTTACACCTTCCTTTTCGGTGGCACAATCATAAGGACTCCATGGTTAAGCTTGTTTTTACTTGGAACAATTCTATGTTGGGTGACCTTCTGGGAATTTACCTAGGATGCATGTGAGTGAGGACAGAACATGCTGGAATGACTTGTGTTGGTCTGTGGAGATAGTTTTCACTCTTAAGAAGCAAGAAGTAGGTAATGTGACTATGTCGTAGAGGATGCTGGAAAATGTCATAGAGGATGCTAGAAAATGTCGAGGTCATTAGGTGTCAAATCCAAATTTCAAATCCTGATCTGGGGCATTACTAATTATTATCTCCCTCCAGGTAAGTGGGTTTATTGCAAACACAATGAAGAGACGGCAGATGGCATTTTATACCATTCCGTGTTGTCTCATTAGTAATGACGGATGTCCAATACATCTTTTAAGTGCCATTTGTTCCCTCCGTTCAAGTTAAGAATTCCATGCATCAAGTCCTTGATATACACCCAAAAGCGAGGCCACAGTCCTTCAACTAAATTAGGACATCCATACGGGGAGTTATGGCTAGAAATAAATAGAGAATCTTCATCTAGGAGTATACGCACACTATGCCTATTATCCAGTATCAATTTGTTTACTTTCTCCAACTTTTAAACGAAAAAATCAATATAATTACTCTCTCCATTATAAGTGTCAATTGAAGATATTTTTCGTTATTGCTTTTGGTTAAGCTTGGTGGCTCCCATCTTCACATTATAAGGTATCAATTGGTTTGCCCCGCGATTGAGGCACGCAACTAACGTTATTAATTTCTGAAACATTTTTAAATGCTCCAAATATTCAAATCAACCTCCCAAGGTATAACTACTATTAAAGTTGCAGTTTAAATTTGTAATAACCCTCCCGAAGAAGATGGAAAATTAAAGGCACGAATCTCAAGTATAAGAATACCTTTCTCTGAGTTCTTTTTCATGATTTGCCAAAGCATTTTTTAGTTCTAGCTGAACCCGATCCTTTTCAGCATATGCCAACGTGATTTCCTTTTCAGCTTCCTATAATGCAAAGTTTGATAAGTGAAGCGAGCTCAGGAATCAACATGGATATTGACATCATGTGTTCACCTTAAGCGCTTCCTCGAGGGCTTTAATTTGGTCAGAGTCCACAGCAGCCTCTAGCTCTGCTTCCTTCTTCTGAAGAAGTGCATGAGCACGAACCTTGTATGAAGAAAATTCACTTTTAAGGCGATTCATCTGCAAGAATAAAGAAATGTCATCAAGCCAATTCTGATTTTAAGTAGGTGTTGAAGGGACGAAAAGATTACTTAAAAATTCATTTATGGAGGATAATATTTAAAAAAAAAAAAAAAAAAAAAAAAAAAAAAAAAAAAAAGAGAGAGAGAGAGAGAATTATTTCTATGGCAGCATCTGAAAACTTTGGTGAAGTCGTGGTTCCAGGTTTGTTAGATACCATGAATAGACACATTGCTGATAGATTGATGGACTGCCTCACATCAGATGAATTAACAGAAAGAAAAAAAAAGCCTACTTTAAGGGATGAAGCATTAGAAGATTATTCCAGTAAATATTGGAGAACAAGCATGAACGGTGAAATCTGAGCATGCAAAATGGTGGAAGAAGTTATTCCACAAAATTTGGAGAACAAGTAACGGCAGCATCCAATGTGGAGATGCTTATCAGCCACGTTAAAAGCATAATACAGAGCTCAAGACACCTAGTGGTTTCCTTCGGAGGATGGTGTTAATTTATCTTTTCTTATTTCTTTTCGGGCTAGCAACTTCTCCGTAAGATCTGAAATACTACATATGGGGGAGTCCATCCCATAAACAGAACCTAGGAAAGGCATCAAGAGAAAAAAAAAACCAATTTTTTTTGGGGACTTCAGCTTTCCAAATGTGCTTGAGTGGATGGGTGGTAGGAGCACCTAGTAGAAAATTATTTTGTAAATAGAGAAGTAACTAACAGCAAGCAACCCCGTCGAGATAAAATGATTAGCAACCATATCAATGTGGCAGCAGCGTCCCTATCTAAACTGTAGTTCAAGGAAGAGCTAACAATTAATCATTGAAGTAACGAAACCAAAAATAAGCATTTTAATACAAACCAATAGCATAGAATTTATAAATCATAAAGAGTATATAAATATAGTAATATAGGTACAATCTCAGATAATTTGAGGAACCTAGAAGTCTTCTTCTTGAGCAAGCTCAAACTTAGAATAGCAACAAAATTGCGAGCCTCAAACCTTACTGCCCTCTTCCATTATTTATAGCCGCTGTCCATCAACAATTCCTTCTAATATACTGACCCGTTATCTTCTATACCTATCCCTAAACCAAAATAATCGCCAGCCTCATCATCCAGTTCTGTAACACCATCTTCAACGACTCCAATTAAGTACCCCATTAGTCAAATCGTAGTACTAATCTACAAAATGTTACTTGGTACAGCTCCACTTCTCCCAGTTATAAATTATTGTCTTAAGGTTTTTCCCAATAAGAAAAATAATAAATATACAAGTAAATTGGAATAATTAAATGAAACACAGATTCTGGTGGTTGTTAATACCTCCTCTTTGACAGTCAGTAGTTCAGCATCTCTTGCACTCAACATCCGGGTTTTTGCAGAAACTTCCAATTCCAGCTGACCTGTCCAAAAACAACGCAATATTGGTCTGTTTCTTTGCTATATTAGAACCGTCAACAAAAGTAAAAAAAAAAAAAAAAAAAAAAAAAAGAATTCTTCTTATACTCCTCATTTTAGCAGCTTCAATTTCAGCACGTATGCAATTGCTCTCAGCAATCTCTAACTTCATTTTAAGTGCCTCCGAAGCAGCTTGCCATGTCCCCTTTTCTTTCTCCTGCAGCATTATACAACTATGATCCCATGATTACAAACCTGAATCTTGACACAATTGTAAGAGTTTAACCAAAGAGCCTACATTTTCATTTCTGAGGTGAGCAAGCTCTCCTTTTACAGTTTCCACAGTAGCTCTAAGTCTGGCTGCCTCACCACTTGATGCTGCGTCCATCTCTGCAATCTTTGATTCTTTCTCTGCAACTAATTCCTGGAAAATGTGTTCTTAAAATCTTCATTAACAGGCATATATATATAGATAGAAATATATTAAGATAACTATTACAAACTCAGTTGTAAAAGTTTATAATACTATAAAGAAAAGGAGAATTATATTGCAACCAGAAATCAACTCTTCTCCTCTTACATTGAAAGCATACTTGATAATAACTGTAATTGTGACAACAAAACTTTATGTCTAATCTATTAATTGAAAGTACAGTTATCACATGGAATAATAAATTTTTTTTTTTTTTTAAACTTCTACTCTCACCTTAAAAGCATACTATAAAATCACAATCTTTATGAAAACACCACAGCATAATACTCGGATCTTTACAGATAAGCACCATATACTCATGGAATTTACTATCTTTTAGCACTTCTCTGGAGTAAACTATCCCCACCTTTTTGTAATTATAGCATTACTTACCTCAATGCTCATTGTTAAAAGAAATTATTACTACAAATCGTTAGGATCTTTTATTCTTTTGTAATCATTTCACCTTACCAATGGAATGCTGTAATCAATTCACCATATCAATAAAATGTTCATTTTTCAAATAAGAAAAACACCACAGCACTCCAAAAGCCTTCAAAACTTGTACCAGTAAAATGAGCTAAACAAAAAGCCTCCAAAAGCCTCTTTGGAGTCCTCTGTCAAAGGATTCAACTCAAGACATCTTCTACCGAAACAAATAAGAAAGATGGACCTATGTCATAGACCTCTATAAAATTAGAATCTTCTTACCATTTACAGAAAGGCAATTATAAATCCACTAAATCCATGTGGGCACCACAACCCTTATTTTTTAACACCATCACAATAATATCCCGAAATAAAAAATCTCAATCCATTTATCACAAGCCTCCTTCTCCAGGCCCAATTTAAGAAATCAATCTGCCCTTCTCTTCCTCCTCCAATCATCCGCTACTTAGCAATCAAAATGGAATCTAAAGACTATTGCATATTTGGCATTAACTAACTGGAGTGTGGTGCCTGAAATATAGACTACAATTTGAATTAACTCATACCTGTAGGGAAGAAATAGTTTCTGTAGCTTTATTTCTATCAGATAAAGCATCAGAAAGTTGCATTTGGAAGCTCTCCAAGCTCTGGATGAAAACAAAAAACACAGATGATGATCGGAAGGAAAATAGGAGGTAGAGAAAACATGAATGACAAACATGCCTCACCTTCTGATGTTTTGCAGAAAGGTCTGCTAGTGAAGCTTGCCTTTTCTCCTCAGCAGCTTGAAGCATATTCTTCATGTCTTCCAACATCTGAAGCACGCAGAGGGAAACACACCATTGTCAAAATAGACATTTCAAAAGCCCTCCAATTATATCGAAGTAAAGGTAGCAATGACATTTTGGTATTTGATGAATTCATAAACAAGAAGATGAAGTAGAATAATAATAAAGAAAAAACAGTAATTATGAATTTTCAATAAAATACTTAGCATCTTCTTTTTCATAGGATGCATATGTCTTCTAACCAGCCTTTCATTTATTATGATTTCACTTTTAAATTATGAGCTAAAGTACTATTAAAACTTAATGTCCGTTAGATAACTTCAAAAGATGTGAATTTACTAACTAGTTGGGACAGTTTTGATGGCGTTCCAAGAAAAAGGCACATAGTCTCGGAGATGTGTCCTTTTTGCAATGTGTTGAGCCATTTACTTAGAAAGGAATGAGCATATATGGTAGAACATATTTGATGATGAGGAAATGCTTGGGATGAAGTTTCATTATTTCCTTTTCTGCATTCAGATAAGGTGAATCGAAAAATATTTAGATTTTAGCATAACCATTGCCTCTAAATCTATTGTTACAATTGCTCAATGCAAAGTTATTTTAATCTAAATTTTACATCGGACAATCTAACTCATGAATGAATCTCAATGACAATGATAATAAAAATGTGGTTCATACCTGGTTTTTGAAAATTCAATTTATTTTTCCACACAACATCAAAAATGGTTATCTGATTCTCAAACATCTTATTCCGAGGCATCTAAATCAAAACCTCCAACCAAACAATCCCTAAGGGGTTTCATTTACCCCTGGGCATAAAATTAGTATACCATTGACCACCATTCAGTTCTTATGAGAAATTGGTACATACAATAAAGATATGGTCAAGTCTTAAAAGGATTTAGTATCTTTCTTATACAGCAGAAGTGATGTCAGAAAGCTTCTCAATATAAAGCAGAATCTAATACCTGGTCCTTCTCCGCAAGGGACTGCTGCAATGCCTCAATTGCACTTTCTTTAGGCTGCAATGAGTGTCGCAATTCTTGTATGTTGTCTCGAAGCCTGTTCATGAGTGATGTTGTCCCACACATGGAAAAGAATTACAAAGCATAATACATTTAACTTCCAAAAATTATTGGACTAATAAAATTGGCTCAACAGATAAAGTCAGTGACACCTGGAAACGTTCCGCCCACACTCACTTTATGACTATATCATACTAAATTTAGAAGTAAATTCTAATTTTCTGCCAATATGTATTTGAAGGATCTGAGCATGTTTTCACAATTGAACTCCAAATAGATTATTCATATAGAGACAACAGTCGGGAATCTGACTGAAAGATAGATGGAAAGCATAATAGAAACATGAATAATTAAAAAATCATATAGTATCTCATGAAACTAGAGCAACTAGCAAAATAATTGGAATAAAGAATCAAAATTTCCCACCCTTCATCATGCAAACAGACACTCGGCCATGAACGGAGAAAGATACTATTTAACATGGTAGTTTCTAAATTCAATCCACGAAGAAAGAAAATTTGTTGAGATTTTACTTATTGTTTGCACTCCTTAATTGTTGTCTCTCTGCATCTATTGCTTTCAATGCTTCATTGGCTTGTTGCCGAGTGCGTTCTATTTCTTGTTGAAGTGCAGTCTGCTGGGATGTTGCCCGCTCTGCTCTTTCATTAACATCACGAAATCGAGCCTCAAGTTCATCTTTTTCCTGCAATGTTTAATCAAACCATCAAAACAAACAAGGTGAGCTATCGCAAAGTGTACACACATGTATGCCATATAAATACACCTTCCTTTCCCCTCCAACCAAGAGAAGAAGGAAGAAGATAGGATGCCACATAACTAAGAAACATTTGCAAGAACCCTTTCCTTTACACTCAAAAGTTATTGTTTACTATTGACACATAACAGCAACATAACGACGTTATTCTTCAGTCTGAAAAAAAGAACATGAGACACATGTAATGACCTCTTACGACAAAGTTGTAAGATAAATTAAGAATACAACACTTCAGCTTAAACAAATTCTTTGGCCAAAATTATTGTTTTCCTTGCTATATCTCGGTGTAAATGCACTAGTTTTTATAGATCATGTTCTCTCACCTCTCTTTTGACCAATTGGAGAAATCTTTTGTAAGACTTTTGGTTTGGGCATCACCCTTCTTTGGTAAATTACACACATCAATGAAATTGTCTTATAATCAAAAAAAATAATAACAATAAATGAATAAATAAATCTTTGGCCTGACATAAAGCAACAGTTTCCACCAAAACAGATATAATAAATTGATTTGTTCAAGAAGAAAATTATAGAATATAGATCATGATTTCTACTCACAAAAAGAAATTCCACATTCTAACACAAATCCACTAGATCTTTAATATCCTTTGTTCTCGTTACACTATTCTTCCCATTTGGTTTGGAAAACAATATTTTGATGAAGAGTCCATCCAATTTGAGGATTTGATCACATCATTGATGATTGATGTGAAAGATCCTGTGTCATGGAGAGTTTTTTGGTTTGGAAAACAATATGAATAGCAGATACAACAGGGTACAATTTAATAAGCACAAGGAGTACAGCAAACACCTTTTGGATATCTTGAATACGCTGTTTAGCTCGTTTGTGTAGCCTGCTAAATTTTGAGTCCAGGTCAGAATATTTCTCATCACGTTCTTTTATTTCTTGCTCCAACTTCTGTTGAGCTACATAAAGAAAAATTTCTCTGTAATAAAATTAACGCAAAAAAAAAAAAAAAAAAAAAAAAAGTTTTCCTTTTCGAAAACTATAAAACAAAACATGCAATTACGATTTACAACCTTCCATTTGACCCTTTTTTTCCTTCCAAACAGTAACAATTCTCGAAAATTGAACTGATTCTCGAAATAGATAAAGCCTTCTACTTACGAGGTTTCAAAAGCAAAAATGACTGAGCAGATTAAGTGTGGTCAAAGTACAAATTTTTTTGAACTCCTCATCACTTCTATAAACAAACCAAACCCTTCTAATCATAAGTTCATAACAAAAGATGTAGATCACGGAAGACCAAAAAGATCTGACCTTCGATGAGCTTGGCAGAAAGTTCATTAACTTTTGCATCTGCTTCTGAGTGGGCTTCTTGGAGATGCTGCAGAGCTTGCTCAGCTGCACCTCGTGTCTGCTTTTCCTCCGAAAGTTCTTTACTCAAAGACTCAATTCTTTGTTGAAGTTCTTTCAAAGCAACGCTTTCTCCATCTCTCGAACCAATTTCTTCTTCTCGTTCCGGTACATTCTCAACATTTTGCAGATTTTTCATGCTTTCCAACTGAGACTTTAAGTATTCATTTTGAAATTTCATGTCGATAACCAATTGAACAAGCTCGTCATGATCATCGGAGCATTTGTCGCCATCAGCAAATCTATCTTCCACTACAACACGGCCATTTCCCTCATGGTTCACTCCGGATTTCAGCTCCTCAGGCATTGTCCCCTCTTCCACTCGACTTTCCGGAGTTTCATTAACATCACCTTCCTCCGAAGACATTGTTCCACTACTTAATTTCAGCGGTGAGACCACATCAGAAACAACTCCGTAAGACCTGAATCGAAGGTGAATTAATTGAATTGAAACGCTTTGCACAATTATTCACTCTAGCAGTTTCGTGTTTTCGTATCTGAATCACTGAAATCTTGAACGAAATTCAGATCCTACCTCGTTGCCACACTCGGAAGGCTTCCAAAAGACAACGTCAGACAGAGATCTTTGAATCACAGCGCGTAAATGGAGAATCAACGACCTCGAATCAATAAAGAACGAAAGAAATGACAGCCAAAGATCTACCACAAACGAGACAGGAAGAGAATATTGAGATCGGCGGCAACGATATTGCTATCGAAGAATCTGAGAAGTTAGTAGAAAAAGAATCAGTTGTTCGCCACTATTGAAGAATCGGAAACGACCGACGGGCGTCAGCGGAATTCTATGGGGATCATGCCTCTTGCAGTGAACTTCCCTCCATCTATATTTATACTCACGTGCATTTCACGTGATCATTTTCCAAGCTTTTTCAATTTCACGTTTAATTTCCCCATTTTTTCATAAATCAAATTGAGAAGCTGTAAAAATCCAAATAAATTAAATCCTTATTACTAATTAGTAATTATTTTAAAGAAATTAAATTTTTTAAAAAAAATCACAATTTCTAGGGGAATTTACATGTATACCCTTTTTAAAAATCCTTCCCGATCAATTTAATTCTGTCATTTTCTATAATCCAAAGCTCCCATTGGGCTAAGGCCCAATTCCCCAGCCCACTTACATTAAGCCCAACCACTACCCAAGCCCATATTTGTCCAGCATGGGCTCTCATAGTTTTGTTTTGGGCTTCCCAGAAGGCCTCATTACTAATGGAGAGAGTATTCTTTGATTATAAACGTATGATTATTCCCTAAATTAGCGGATGTGGGACTTTTATCATCCAACACATCCCACTCAGCTTCCCCTTCAACGTCGTTGAGTCAGACCGTTTGCGTTTGTATATGACCACGGCTGCGAGCACGAGAGCCAACACCGTGGTTAATAGAGTTAAGCAAGCCACACAGCAACGAGAGACAATATGTTAGTGAAAGCTTTTAAAAATCGATCATAAGTTTTTTTCAACTGACGATGACTAGTTGAAGAGACAACCGGATATATGAAACTAAAATTAGCAAATTTTATTAAAAATGTAAAAGAGAGTTCTTCAGTTAAATTGATTAGAAATTTAAAACGACATTCCGGTAATCATAAATTGTCATGCCCTTTGGGTCTACGAACTTCTAAGTATGCACTACCCGTTCATTTATATTGTATTGTTGGTGTTCAATGCCTTTGCCTTTTCCCTCACAATAAACTTTTGCACCTTCCCAACTGAATTCATCGGCAAATCACCAAATACAACTCTTTCGGGTATCATAAACTCGGGCAAATGCGCTCTACAAAACTCGACAATCTCTTCGGCGCTCGCTCTACTCCCATTCTTCAACTTGACAAACCCACACAACCTCTCCCCGACCACTGCCGCCTCCGCAACGCTCGGGTGGCTCATCAACACTGCCTCGATCTCCACCGTGCTCAACGCTACCTCCCCATTTGCCCTCACTACAATATCCTTGGCTCTATCCTTCATCTCAATTCTACCGCTCTTGTGTCTAACCCCAACATCGCCAGTCCTGTACCAATCCCCACTGAAGGCCTCACGAGTTGCTTTCAAATTCTTATAATAACCCGACATCAAAGTGTTGCCTCTCAACATTACCTCTCCCAAGGTTTCACCATCTCCCGAAACACTCTCCATTGACAATGGATCTTTCACGTCAATCTCCAATGATGTGATCAAATCCTCAAATTGGACGGTCTCTTCATCAAAATTTGGCTTCCATGGCCTGATCATAGCCGGCCCCATGGCTTCCGTCATGCCATAACCATAGCTTATATTAAAACCCAATTCAGTGACTTTGGTCAGGATTTCATTGATTGGTAACGCACCAGCCACTATGAGATCGACACGTCGCGAAAGCCATGGCTTAAAATTATTGAACGACGATGATTCATAGATCATATTCAAAAGGGTGGATGGTCCACACAAAAGAGTGACTTTATGAAGTTCGATATTAGTGAATATGGCATCAGCTGTAACATTCCTAAGACAAATATTGCAGCCTCCTAGAGCCGCCATGGCCCAAATGAAACACCAACCGTTGCACCGAAACATATCCACCGTCCATAGAAACACCGGTGAGGAAGTGTTCTTGCAAATTCCGCTACGAAAAATGGTTGCTAGGGAGTTGAGATACGCGGCTCTATGGCTATAAACAACGCCCTTATGGAGCCCAGTCGAGCCAGAGGTGCAATTGATGGAAATAGCGTCTAGTTCAGCGTTCGTCCTCGGCGTGAAATCGTCGAATCTCATCCCGAGAACTCTATTGTAGTCGAGGAATTCCGACGGCGGGGTGTCGGGATGGGCGGGGATGAGGACGAGAGCGGGGAATTGGACAGAGTTTCCATAAGTTTGGGAGAGGGATTTGAGGACCGTGGGAAGAAAGTCAGAGTCTAAAAAGATAAGCTTTGGGTGAAGTTGTTGGAGGAGCAAGGACAATGTGGGTGCGTCTAGTTTCGTGTTCAGTGGAGAAATAATGGCTCCAGCCATTGGAACGGCGAAGTGAAGCTCGTAGAGCTCTGGGACATTGGGCGCCATTGCTGCAACCTGCACACGCGCCCACTCGCTCATCCAAATTATCAAATAATTTAATTACACGTGTTCATTTCACAAAAACTATTGCAACCAAATGTTTTTTATTTTTTAATTTTTTTTTTTAAAAAAAGACTATTAATTGACTTTAGTTAGTCAACGCTTTCATAATTTTTTTTATAAAATCCACTTGATATTAATATAATTTTTATGAATAAATCAAATTAAGTCAACGTTTTCAATTCGTTTTATTTTGCAATTCAAACAAAAAAAACGCTCAATATTTTAAACTTTTTTAATTAATTTCCAATAATAACATTTTAAATTTATAATATTGACATTTTCTTATATTATCTAAAAAAAAATATTTTTTTTTTAATTTAGACGAAATTATTTAAAATTTTAAAATAGAGTTTCAAGGATATCATAAATAAAAATTAATTGAAAGATGATAAATAAAATTATATAAATTGTAAAAATAAATAATTAAAATGGAAACAGAGAAAAAAAAAAAAAAAAAAAAAAAAAAGAAGAGAGAGAGAGAGAGAGTACCACGTCACCGGGAGAGATGTGGAAGTGATGAACCAAAGCGGAAGCAAGGTGGAGACAGCGGCCATAAGTCTCCGACCAAGTGAACACTCGAGCGCCGTAAATGAGGGAGGGGCGGCCGCCGTAGACGGCGGCGGCTTTCTTGAAAAAGGTGAGCGGCGACAGGGGGACAAAATTTGCAGGAAAGGGCGAAAAGGGGTCCATTAAAAGCAGAGGAGACGAGAGGAAGAAGAAGAAGATGAATGAATGAATGTGGAGAGGGAGAAGGGTTAATTTATAATGTTTGTTTGGAAGATTAAGGATTGTGAGTCATCCGCCATTAAAGAAGAGGAAGGAAGGAATTGAAAATGGGAAGTTGGATGATGATGGAAGACATTATCATTTCCTCAACTTGTGTTTTTATACAAAACTTGTTGTCCAATTCTATTTAATCACATTTCTTTTTTTCCTCTTTTGTTTCTTACCATTCTCATTTTTGTTCTTATTTTATATCTACTTTCCTCATTTATTACGCAAATTGACGTTCACGTTCGTGAGTGCCCTTCGAGGTTCGGTCCGACCCTCATTTTTCACTTTGTTCCTGATTTTCTCAGGGTCTATAGCAAGGACTCGTTGCACGATTTCTCTGTTTAGTCCTTCGAAGTTCGGTCCGACCCTGATTTTCACTCCCTCTCTGATTTTCTTAGAGTCTTTAGCAAGGACTCGTTGCACGATTTCCCTGTTTAGTCCTTCGAGATTCGGTCCGACCTTGATTCTCACTCTCTCTCTCTCTCTCTCATTTTCTTAGAGTCTGTAGCAAGGACTCGTTGCACAATTTCTCCATTTAATCCTTCGAGGTTCAGTCTGACCCCGAGTCTCACTCCCTCTTTGATTTTCTCACGGCTTATAGCAAATATTCTTTGCACAATTTCTTTGCTTAGTTTAGATCTAATGAATCATGTCTTGACCGATGGACTTGTTTAATCCACACAACGTGTCTCTCGGTTTAAAAAATTACTCCATATGATGCTTGAGCTTATTTACGTGTTAATTGACTTAAAAAAAAAAAAAAAAAAAAATTGGATTCTTTTTTTTCAATTTAAATTAGAATGAGATTAGAACCTCAAATTTTTTAATTCGTTGATACACAATTCATACGAATTGAGGTATGTTTACTAGCTCGATGACTTGGTAAACTATATTAATTTTAGATTATCATGACCAATAAATGTGAGCGGGTATTCTCTTTCCTCTATCATTCTTCTCCTCTCCTTTTCGAGAAAAATATAGTTTAAAATTTCTATCAATTTCTTAGAAATTTACGTAGAAATTTCTTAATATTTCATATTTAAACACGTAAGACCATAACTATGTTTTCCATAGAAGAAATTTTTTTAAACGATTTCGAAGTTTAAGTTATAAATGAGGTTCATTTTAAGAGCTATATTTCCGTATTAGAGATGAGCATGAGACGTTCGTGGTAAACTCTGAATATGTGGAAATTTAGAGTGTTATAAATAGAAAAATATTCCAAGATATTTTTTCTTTAATTTTGGTTTTTAATAATAATAATAATAATAATTTGGAAATTAAAATTAAAAGTCAAAAAGTCAAAGACTTTGGACCCTTTTTCATTATATTAATTTGAGTGTAAATCTTGTCACTCACACTAATGTGGATATACATCACTATGGGAGACCCTAAATTTCCTAAAGTATTCATTTTTTATTTATTAAATTATTTATTTTAGTTTATTTTTACCATATATTTTAATTTTAATAATTAATTTATTTTTATTAAGATAAATAATTTAAAAAGAGGAAAAAAAGATAATATGTCGTTTGGTGTGAACGGAAAGGTAAAGCGATTGGATAAAGAAGTGTGAAAAACAACCTTTCTTTTTCTTCATGTTAAAAGTCTATCTCTATCATAAATGTTTACAAAGACTTGACTTCGAATATCATGTAAGTTCAAGAACGGTGAAGCCTCGTTCTTAATCGTCTTTACTCGACTCCCAACTAGTATTTTCCCGTATTGAACTTGTTTTAAATTTTTTTACTCCACAAAACTGGAAAGTTTAACACGTTTTTTTGGATTTTTCTTTTGGTATTTATTTAACGTATTAAGTAGTGTGAAGAAAAAATTGTTTCTTTTCTTATACGTTAAGTACATCTCGACCATCGACTGACTTTACTTAAAAGCTGAAAAATATCACGTTTATAAGTAAAGTCAAGTCATTTGTTACGTGCGGAACGGAAGTACGACGGTGTCAAATACATTATATTGCTCAATGTGTTCGAAGGAAAAACTTCATCTACCTTCTCCATTCACACTTAAAATAATGCATGTGGAGGACTATATTCTATTGGGTGTGATTAGAGATTGACACGTGGCATAATTTCATTGGTTGAAATGAGTAATTCTAAAATCTTATTTCCATTTCCCAAGGCATGGGCAAGAATTTGAAGTGATAGTGAAATGTGGAAGGAAGAAAAAGTTTGGTCTTAACATGTGGATTAAATAATAAATGACCAATTAGAACGCACATGGAAAGCAAATAAAAGAAGAAAGGATAGACTATGGAAATGACTTGAATTTCCACGTTGAACTAACTTTATTTCTTTAGAAATGATGGTAGGTCGAATGAAATATCTCTCGATAGGCATTAAGAATTTGTTCGTTTTAATTGGTAGCCAAAGTAAGTGGCTTTCGTGTAAGGGCAAGGGCAAGGGCAAAGGCATCGTGAGCTACTAAGTGTGTTCTACCGAGGTCATCAGATAGCTATCTTGCACTGAGGTCTTATGTATTTTAATTAATTCTATCTTGATTGAATGTTGAAATAATAGTGTCGGAGTCTAATCATGTCTAGAAGTGGGTCTTTACGAATTAGTTTTAATCTCTTAAACTTTGAAAGACTTTCAACTTCTCCCTACCCTTTAATCTTCGGCTCAGATCGCCTAGTCAAATCAACTTAGACTCTAAACTATACTGTTTGGTTCTTTCTTCTAACCATGAACCTCTATTCCCTTTGGTTCTTGTTCGTTATTCTTTTTACGGTCAACAAAGACTCAACTCAAGATTCATTCATTCATTCGACCGTGAAGTCAAGACTAAACTCGACAACATTAATTTTCCTTTTCCTATTGAATCTTTCACTTTGAACTCGATCAACGAAAATCCGTTTCTAATTTTCATATGGATGTTATAAAAAGGAAAATTAGACAAAAAGTTGATAAAGTTCATCAATTTCATGGTAAAAATGGATGTTTTCCTTCAAAATTTTCAACATCGGTACCTTTTCAAACGGTGCGTTTCAATGTTTCCTTTCATTTTTCCTAATACTTCGAAACGAAACCGGCATCATTGTTATCGGATAAGTCAACAGACAAATCGCGGAGCGGCGATCGATGAGAAAAATCTACCGTTCTTTCGTAGCTCTAGCCTTCGTTCTCTTCACATCGGCGACGTCATGGGCGCAGCCGTGCGGCGGCGGCGGCGGAGGAGAACCAGAGAACGCGATGTGTCCAAAAGGCCTCTGCAGCGCCGGGTCGGGGTTCTGCAGATCCGGATTTGTGCGGCGATGTGGTTCTGATCTAACATTTGGAGGCCCTATCGGCGAAATCGGCGGCGTAATTAGCGCCTCCGATTTTGACGAAATGCTAAAACATCGAAACGATCGGAATTGCAAGAGCAATGGATTTTACAGCTACGAGGCTTTTGCGGTTGCGGCGGCGGCGTTCGACGGCTTTGGCACCACCGGGAATCTCAACACCAGGAAGAGGGAGGTCGCCGCTTTCCTCGCTCAAACATCTCACGAGACCAAAGGTTAATCATTCACTTCTAATTTACTGACTATTTTCTCTTATAATTATTGTTAAATTATAAGTTTTTTTTACTTCACTATGAAAAATTTAGAAGGAAATTTGATGGATTGACCAAAAGTTTGGGTCGAGATGAAATATGACCTCCTTTCAAATTACGTGCTCTCCTGATAAACGTATTTTCATATAATCCCGGATGACAACACAGAGTTAAACAATCTTAATTATATAAAGTTTTTGGGTCAATTGGTCAAGTTTTACGAGATTGTTCGCGGAAATATTTTGATATGAAATCAACTCAAGGGAAAGTTTTTGGAATAGATTACCTTGTTGATCAAGATTAGAAAAGGCTTGTTTTTAAACCCTGTGATTCGAATCACTCCACGGGTTTGATCAAATACCACTGAGATGACTACAACATGCCAGTTTTAAATATATGAATTTGCAAAGTAAAAGCTTAGCTATCAACAAAGCTAACATAGAAATTCTATTCTTTTCAATTCCACGATGTGACGTTAGAGCAATAACATGAAAGACTACGCTAACTAATTATAACTAATTATAACTTATAATTTAAAGACAAATCTCTAAAACTTAAAAAATACAATAACATTGACAATTTTCTAAAAACTTAAAAAATATAATAACACTTTTTTAAATCTAAATCATCCATGACGTAATTAAGACACCTTTCTTATTCTATTTGATTGATGTTGAATTTGTTTGATTTATTAATTTTTAAATGCGTTTAATAGGCCCTCATCGTTGATGTTAAGTTAAAAGAAATGGAATGTTTGTATAGGAGGATGGCAAACTGCACCGGATGGACCATATGCATGGGGCTATTGCTATATTAATTCAACCATCAAAGATGCTTCTTGTAGTCCTTCTACCAACTGGCCTTGTGCATCTGGGAAGCAATATTATGGCCGAGGTCCCTTCCAAATCACCTAGTAAGTTCGATGAAATTCTACTTTTAACCAAATATTGATTTGTATCATTGAAAGATGGCTTTTGGTTGATTAGTAACTTCAACTATGGGGCTGCTGGAAGGGCAATAGGGGTGGACCTGATAAACAATCCTGATCTAGTGGCTACCAATCCAACCATATCATTCAAGACTGCCTTGTGGTTTTGGATGACTCCTCAAGGAAACAAACCATCGTGTCATGATGTTATGACGGGTAAATGGGTACCATCCAATGAAGATATATCAGCTAAAAGATTGCCTGGCTATGGTCTAACCATCAACTTAATCAATGTTAGTGAATGTATTAATGGTACCGATGATCGAGCTGCAGATAGGATTGGTTTCTACAAAAGGTATTGTGACATATTGAATATCCAATATGGAGACAACTTGGATTGTGTAGGTCAACAGCCCTTCTAATGAAGAATGATTCGTAAGAAGTTGTAAGAAATGTAGGAAGGCAAAAGTAGATAGTAATTTGGAGATTATGATTCCTTTGATACTGGGTAATTTTCAATAATCGTAAACATTTTACTAGTAAAGAATATTTTTCTAATTATCAGAATGAAGCGCTCAATGACAATGACAATCAGAATTAGATCTGGAACCTCTTCTCCTTCGAGCTAAAACCCTTATATATATCCAATCTTATGGTGTGCAAAAGAGCTGGTCTAGTATTCTAGGAATTGATTAAACTATAATATAAATATTTCAGAATAATATGGAATCAATGGAATGAAATAATATATCACCTAATGACATGACCCATTATAAGTGGATGGAGCATGCCGTGCAAAAGCTATTAAATACTCCTTTTCATTGGAAAAGAAAACCCATGTACACGAGAAGAGACCTGTAGGGCGATGGAGATGGAGAGTAATTGGGGAGTAGAATTACAAGGATGCCGACACAGCACACGTGCAGTAATACAGACACTTGAACATTGCTTAGGCTAGCAATTGCAATCACCAAACCACGACACATGAAAGGTCGAGACTAGAGTGGATTTAGGAGTGCTTTAATCTTGATGTTTGATAGATAGATGTCAAGCCATCCTGGAAGTTAGAGGGGGCATGTGCAGGACGACTTTAGAAGAATCCCCCGGAATTTGGGGTAAAGCTTTTGGCTACCTAATGAAACATATGGTTCGGTTCACAGGCACAACTAGACTCAATAATAACTCTTTTTGATACTCTCAGTCTTTCAGGAGTTTCCTTTAGTCCTTTCCTTCAATGAAAATATATATATATATGTATATATTTTAGTTCTTTTTCTTATAGCTTTGAGTTTTAGAGCTAAAGTATCTCCTAATTTGATGTTACTTCAAAAAAGGATTGTTAATTGTTTCTGTAATGCGTACCTTTTGAACTGTACGATCACATGTTAGATCCATGAGAGCCTTGTTTGCAATGGACATGTTCAGTGTTCTGCGATGTACGTGGCCTCCTTTTTAATGTTCTGTTTTTTTGCCTCCAAGATTCTCCCATTCCATCTTTTTTCGCGCAACCTGATGCAAAGAAATTAAGCATCATTGCCTCCTGGTTGTATCCGGCTATCTACAATGTGGGAAATGATCTTTTTTATTTACTAACAAATAACTTAATTCCAAATTTTCATTTCATGTCAGGAGAACTCTTGAAAATCCAACCAACATTCAAAAGTGTTCTTTTTTTTTTTTAACTACGATTGAAATCCTATTTCCACCACAAATTTCTATGTTTATTGTGATGTTTTAAGCTTAGAAATATTATATTTTGGTCCTCCAATTTGTAAGTATTTCATTTTCCTTTCTAAGTTGCATGAACAATTATTTTAGTTCTTGCCAATTCACTAATAATTATAATCTAGATCAAACTAATCATACTCATCAAATAAATGAACCAAAAACCACATGCCATTTGTAAGAAGAATCTATCAGCACTTGTCATGGCTATATGAAACATGGGTGCCAATCCTTTGCCCCACGACAAGATTGAAGAGAAAGCAAACAAAATTTAACATTAAATTTCTGTTTCCTTTTCATTTTAGTATAAAAAAAGCTTCAGCATATGCATTGCACTTGCTCCTAAACGTGAGATTTGTGCAGCCTGAATTTTATATTCCAAACAAGGAGACAATTCAAAGCAAGAAATGAGCTGACCTTTCTCGGTTTTTAGAGCAAGAAAAGGACACTCCCGCCGGCCATTTCCCTGCTTCCAAGTTGCATTCATTGAAACCAACGCTCGCTGTCTCCTCCCTCTTATCTTCCCTGCAATGTGCCCCCATATATAAACAGATTCATAGAGTTTAACATCATCAAACTCAGCAGACTTCTCAAAGTTAAGCTTTCTAAAGCAACCAACAATGGCTGCTCGTTACCATTTACGATCAATCAGTCTACCCTCCAGATCCCATCCCACCACTCTCAGAATCGAAGAGCAACTGAGCAAGTTGAAGGCATTGGAGAGCTCATCTCCTTCAACCTCCAAGTCAATCTGCAATGGCCTGCAGGGACTGGACGATTTATACGCTTGTATGGACGAGCTTCTCCACATGGCTTCCACCAAACAGGTTTTATCGAGCCACCAGAACCGGGAATGGGTGGACGAATTGGTTGAAGGATTCATAAAGCTTTTAGACACCTGCGGCAAAACAAGAGACATGATATTGCAAATACAGGAACAAGCACAAGCTCTGCAATCCGCCCTTCGTAGAAGAAAGGGAGATTTGAGCATCAGAAACGCCATCGCTAATTACACTCACCTGAGAAAGAAGATGAAAAAGGAGGCACTGAAATTGATATCATCAACCAAGCAAATGGACGAGAAAATCGGATCAAGTCATCTGATGAATCAAGATCTCCATCTCTACGCCGTGAATCGAGCTCTAAAAGAATCCTGTTTCGTTACCATTTCCATCTTCGCATCCCTCTTGTCGATCGTCGCGATTCAATCGGTGAAATCGAAGCCAAACCGGTGGGCATTAGTCTCGAAAGTTCTGATGCGAAGGGGAGCGATAGCGAGCGAAGAAAACAACCAAATCAGCAACGAATTGGATGATGTGGATGCCGCAATAGACACTCTCGGCAATGGCGTCGACGCCGACAATCTGCAATCGGCGCGAAGAAGCTTAGAGGGATTAGAAATGGGCATGGAAGGGTTTGAGAACGGATTGAAAGGGATTTTCCGGCAGATGATCAGAGCCAGAGCATGTCTCTTGAATTTGATTTCTCAATAAGAGGAATTTACAATTTTACCCCTCTTCCAAGGTTCCGAAGGCATCCAAATTTTGAAGGATAGCCCGGTCATTGGATTTTGGTTTTTTGTACTATATCCATTATTCTAGGTAAATACTTTTTTCTAATTATCCCTATTTTTTATTTTTAATATAATTTCAAAATTAATTTGTTTTCCAAAATTAGTTTCTATCATATTTTCAAACAATCTCGATTAAAAAATATTTACTCCCGAAGAATATCTAAACTTTCTATACTGAAACTCCAGAGATTTACTTATTGATAAGTAGGCTAGCGACGTTCAACGTTTGGCACAAATCAAAATCGTAATAATTATATTCATATATTCTTTTTAAAATACTACGTGATTGTCATGTTTGTATTCATTTTAGGCTTGAATATTACTTAAGTTACTTCCTTTTTTAAGAGCGTCTTGGTAACTCTCCACAGGGACTAAATGGTCATTAAAAGCGTATCTTAAACTAGGATCGATTGCAAATTTATTATCCTACATTTATAAGTTGTGTACATAAATTTGTTTTGCCTTTTGAACGTAGATCTTGAAACCAATCTAACTGGGTTTGATAGGATTATGCAAACTTTTATTATAGGCTTTAAATTAAAAATGTGGATTAAAAAAGGAATATATACAGTTAAGCACCAAGGTTTTTTTTTTTTTTTTTTTTTTTTTTTTTCTTTCTAATACAACCACATTTTTCAAGAGAAAAAAAAAAAAGAAAAACAAGGAAATATAAACAAGCATGTCTTGGTCTTGGGCATCCAAAATGAAAAAAGAATGTGGGCTAAGCAAGATCCAAACACAGACTCATTTAAACAAAGGCCCCCCTTTCTTTAAAACAAAGAAGAAAGGAATCTAGGAAATGCACCTCATCGAGTACACGTGCGAATCAATTGAGGGTGCACCGTAAACCCTAGGATGGTCACTCTCCAGACCATAGTCCATCATCGGACGGTACTCAAGATCTTCATCATGATCGTATATGAACTCTGGAACCTCGATCTCGTTCCTCCGTACGTGCTCCCACAGCAGATCAATTCTACTCACGTACTTTATCTTCCCATACATCCTACCACATCCAAACATTCCCTCTCATTATAAACTATTAACATAATACTATCAACAAACCATCATAAAATTATTCCTACTTTTCCTTTTTAATATTTTAATTCTTTTTTTTAACATTATCCCTTTATTGGGTAAGGTGTATAAAATAATGTCTTTGAGTGCATTAAAAAAAATGTAAATATTTAATTAAACTTTTCAATTTTATTTCTAATACATTTATAAATTTTAAAAATACAATTACATATTTTAAAAAAAAAAAGAATATATGCATGAAATCACAAGAAGTGCTTTTATAGTATATTATCAGTTTTTTTCTTAATTTAGGAAAATACAGAAAAATGTTTTAATTTACGTATTCATAAAAATTACATTATTTTCTATGATGCAAAAAGAAAATATTGGGAATAAGAATATAGGGAAAACCTGAAATTGATTGAAGAAGAAGGGTTAGAAAATATACTCGCTAGTGAAGAAAATGCGGCCGAGTGTGGCGAGGAAGAGCCTGGCCTGGAGGTCTGGGTGAACGAAGTACACGGCCTCGAGATTAGCCTTGACGGTGGCCGGAATCGCTTCATAGATTGATCGGAGGGCGGCGATTCCGGGGAAATTTTGGCTCCTTTGAACGTCGGTGTGAAAGTACAAGATCGTAAAACGCTTGTTCTTAAGCCTAGGTAAGATCTTCTCCTCCAGATGCTTCTTCACCACATCCAAACTCACAATCCGCGCTGATTTTCAAAAAAGAAACATCAATCTCGTCGCTCAAAACAGCTAGAAATTTAATCAGAGCACAGCAGTACAAATATGCAGATACTTCTTAAGCACAGTCAAGAACAAGAAAACAGAAACAGAACAGAGCAAGAAAACCGAATCAGAGCGTAGTAAGGCAAATCTACATACGCTTCTCTGCGAAAATTCAATTTGATAAAAAAAAAAAAAAAAAAAAAGTAAATAAAAGCAGACCAGAGCAAGAAAATCAAATCAGAGCAGATTACGGAAAATTCCAGATGCTTCTTGAGCACATTCAAATGTACAGTTCGCGCGGATGACAACGAGAAAAATTTGATTTCATCCATGAAAAAAGCAAGAAAACAGAAACAGATCATGGTAAGGCAAACATACAGATGTTTCTTGAGCACATTCAAACTCAATGGTCAAAAGAAACGACAAAAAATTAATTTCATCGATAAGGAATGAGAGAGAGAGAGAGAGGAAACCTGGAAAGAATTTTCCGGTAATGCGGAGAATCCGGCGGCCTTGTTTGTCTCTGCCTTTAATCTTGAAGACATCGAGGTTTTCGAGTTGGTTTTGCTCCGGCGGAGGAGGCTGAACCTGAGCGGCCATATGAGACGAATTCCAAGTAGAATCAGAAGGAAAAAGCGAGTAGCGTTGAGAGAATGGTTAGGGATAAGGAGGGAGTGAAGGGATTTTGGTGGAGAACGGAATTGGAGGATGAGATTTGGAAAATAAAGGAAGAAATAAAGATGATCGGGAGAGGATTAAAAGGGACTCCAGATCATTGGGCGGAAGAGGCGAATGGCGCGGACGTGGGGGCAAAGATTTTTGTCACACAAGAATATTCGGTAGCATCTTTCCCTCCCTAGATCCAACCTCTCTCCCCCCTCATAAATTTCGCTCAGTTAAAATTCCTCAAATTACAACTTTACCCCTATGTCTTTCTCCAAATTACACCTTTACCCCTACGTCTTTAATAAGTTCTCGACGTTAAGGATGGTTTCGTAAATCACCAAATTTATATCTCATACATATTTAAATTATGAATTTAATCTTTAATTTATTAAATATAAAATTAATTAATTTTTCAAAAAAAATATATTTCAACCTATTGAACATAAAATTTAAAATTTAAGAATATTAAATTAATGTTTTTTATTAAATTAAAAAAAATAAAATTGGGTTATTTTTAATTTAATTTTAATTTGGCGTTTATTATTTATTTCTTTTATGAATATAGAAATTTCATTTTAATTTTTATGGACTATTGGTATTATAAATAAATATTATGGTTGTCATTTGATAACAACCTCCTTATTTGATAAATAAATTAGGAGATGAGCTGTCATTCTTAGCCCAAATTACGTGGAAATATATATATATATATATATAAATCCACATCTATAATAAATATTCAGATTAAAAACAGATATTTCTCAATTAAAAAAATACAATAAAAAATAAGACCATAAATATTAAATAATGAAAAAAAATTTAATTAGCATTTCCCTAGCCGACGCGTTTTAAAGCATTGAGGGGAAGTCCAAAAAGGACAATATCTACTAACTGTGGATCTGGGTCGTTACAAGTAGTACCAGAGCCAGACACCGGACGATGTACCAGCCTTCTCGCTGTTCCCTAAAGAGGTTAGACACGAGGCGGTGTGCCAGTAAGGACGCTGGGGGCTGGAGGTGGATTGTGATGTCCCACATTAACTGGGGAGAAGAACAAACCACCGTTTAGAAGGGTGTGAAAACCTTATAGACGTCTTTTAAAGACTTGAGGGAAAGCCCAAAAAGGAAAATATCGGCTTGGATTTGGGTCGTTACATTCTATTTCCACGTAAAATTATATTTTTAATTAGCAAGAAAGTAAAAAGTGAAGTTTTGAGGGCTAAATTATAATTAAATCAATTAGAAGGACTAAATTGAAATTTTAATTAAAAATTTAAAGTCTTGAATAATTAATTAAGCCGATCTGTGGGCGGTGGGGCCCACGAGAGTGGGACAAAAAGAAGCGATCAACTTTGAAATGTAAACCTTATCTTCAAAAAAATTAAATACATTTTTTTCCTTTAATAGCGATATCTTCCAAAAAAAAAAATTGTTTTATTATTTTATACATTTTTTCTTTGATTAAAAAATAAATAAATAATTGTAATTCTTTTGTTGTTTACTTAAATGGCATTTAAATAGTTGGATTATGAAAGATTTTCTTTATCTATCTAATTACTAATTTTTCATCTTAATTACTATTGGTCGGGTATACTTGATTCTGACAACTCAAGTCAGCTCTACTCGAATTATAAAGGTTGGGTATCTCGAATTAACAAAGTTGGGTTAAATTAATTTTCGAGAACCAAATAGGTTTAGATTTCAAATTTATCCGATAAGTTTTCGACCTGGATAAAAAAAAATGTAATTAATGTACATTGAGACCATTTATGTTAGGTTAAATAATTATGATTTATTTGGGTTGTTTTGAAACAAAAATGAATTATTTTTAAGTATATTATTTATATTTTACGGATTTTTAATACATTTTTTTAATTAGAATTTTGGTCTGGGTGGGTTGTAAAACAATTTCGTGTTGGATTGAGTTACCAATCCAACCAACCGAACTTTTGGGTTGATCAAAAGATTCTCTTAACCCAACTTGATCAATGTACACCTATAGTGCGAGGGTAAAAGTTCATGTCTCAAAAACTACTTGAACTAATTTTATCATGAAAATTATGTTCTCAGCTCGCTCTTTGAAAAGCTCAAAAAATGGTTAGTTTATTAAATTGATATAAAAATCACTCCAAATGAAAATATTACAGGTTGGGTTGGTTGGGGATTTTTTTTTACCGAACCCAAAAGTTCGGATTGAATGGATCCGTGACCCAACCTAACTTGAAACTTTTCACAACCCAACCCTCAAGTTGGGTTGTAAATTTTTTTTTAAGTTTTATTTATCTACAATTTATAATTATTCGAATACAATAAAATATATTAAAAGTTGAGAAACAAACTTGAATAAATCTATAATTATTAAAATAAATAAATAATAAAAAACAACGAGCGAAAATTGTAACATATTTATATAGTTGAACATTGCTGACATCTTTTATAATTGGTTAAAGTAACCAAAATAGAAGAATAGATAATGAAATTAAATAAACAATAAAAATGATTAGTTTAAAAGTACTATATATAACAAAAATAAAAAATATATGGAGAGTCTAAACTATTAGAAAAAATAAAAAAATATATAAATAATGGTATAATATAAAAGAATTTTTAATATTTTTTGGTTCAAGTCAACTCGAAGGTTTTGTCCACGAACCCGAAACCGAATTCGTTTGAGTGTAGAAAAATAAACCCAACCCTACCCGAAATGCTAATCCAACCCAACCCAACCTCGAGTTGGGTTGGTTCGGGTTGTCGGGTTGAATGTACACCCCTAGAAAAGATAGACATCATCACAATTCACAATTCATCTAGAATTGAGAACGAGTCACATGTGATCATCTAGTAAAGTATTAATATTCTTAATTAATAAATTTAAGAAATAAATTAAATCTTTGTTGATATAATAATTTTATACAAAACATAGGTTAATAATTTTGATGAAATTATTTATATAGAGTTACAAAGTTGGTGATATAATTAGTAAATTTGATGCATAATTCAATTATTATTATTATTATTATTATTATTATTATTGTTGGAGAGAAACCGTTGGTCAAAATTTTCTTTAATTTATCTCAAAACAAAGAAATATATATTTTTTTTTTTTTTGGGTTTCTTGAAATTATTAATGTGACCAAAAGATTTGAGTTTGGTGGCAATTGGTTCCGTTCCACGATTAGAGAGATCAGCTGCTGCCATCGATTCAACGTAGATTTTGGAGCTAGGGTTTCTAATTTCCATTCATTTCATCTTCCCTTCCTTCAATCCTCTTCTGTAATTCGTTCCTCTTTCACTTCCGCCGGTGACCGACCTCCCGCGCCCGGGAGGGATAACACCATGGCTGGTGGCGATGGAGCTGTCTCCGCTGCTCCCGATACGACCTCTCTCGATGGCATCAAAGTCAACGTCAACATTCGATGCTCCAATGGTTCCAAGTTTTCTGTTCTTGTTAATCTTGATTCTACCGTTGGATCCTTTAAATCCGTTCTTGCCGAACAGAGCGAGGTTCCGCCCGATCAGCAGCGCCTCATTTACAAGGGTCGGATTTTGAAAGACGATCAAACCCTACAAAGCTACGGTGTGTTTCTATTGGATTAATTCTGTGTTTTCTGCATTGAATTCTGGATGCTTCACAAATCTGGCCTCTCTTTCTCTCTTTTTTTCGCTTTCTTTCTGATTTTGTTGTTGTTTGCATTGATTTTTATTTTAAAAAAATGTTCTCTGAATATCGGGATGTCAGGTTCTTGATGTATTGTTCGAAGTCCCTTCTTTCTCCTTCGTAATTGTTCGTATGATGTTCTTTCTGTTAGGGTTAGAGGCAGATCACACCGTCCATTTGGTTCGTGGATCGGCACCTCCTGCCCCGCCGACCAATCCTGCTTCTGCGCCCAATGCTGGCGGTCCGAACACTACTTCGAGTAACGCAAGAAGTGTTGGATCGAATGAAGGTGGAGCACTGGGGGGAGGACTTGGTTTGGAAGCTTCCCTATTTCCTGAACTTGGTTTCGATGGGCTTGGTGCCACTGGTGGATTGTTTGGGGCTGGCCTTCCCGATTTCGAACAGGTGCAGCAGCAGCTGACCCGCGATCCCAACATAATGAGAGAAATAATGAACATGCCTGCCATACAAAACATCATGAATAATCCAGATATCATGAGGAACTTGATCATGAACAATCCTCAAATGCGTGAGATAATGGATCGTAATCCTGAGCTCGCACACATTCTCAATGATCCCAGTACTCTCCGGCAGACGCTTGAAACTGCAAGAAATCCCGAGCTTATGCGGGAGATGATGCGGAATACTGATAGAGCAATGAGCAACATTGAGTCTTCCCCTGAAGGTTTTAATATGCTTAGGCGCATGTATGAAACTGTTCAAGAGCCATTTCTAAATGCAACAACTATGTCTGGAACTGCTGGAAATGATGGCTCGAACCCCTTCGCCGCACTTTTGGGGACGGGTGGGACGGGTGGGGGTGTGACCAATAATGCAACATCCAATGTATCTACTACTACTACTAATGATACGACTAATGGTTCTCCTTCTCCAAATACAAACCCACTTCCAAACCCATGGTCCCCTGCTAGCAGTAAGCACTACTTTGTTTGGATTTAGTTGATATCATATTTCCAATACGTTTCTATTACTAGGAATTTCAGTTATTGCCATTGTTCCACATGCCTGTGAGATTGCTGCTAATTTTTCTGACACTTTGCTAACTGCTTTAGAATCTAAGTTTCCCATGTATCAAATTTTCTTCCATATCTTAGTTCTAGAGAATGAAGGTATTTAACAGCAGTTATTCAGCAGCTGGCGGTACCCAAACTAACTCTACAAGGTCGAATCCCACTCCAAATGTTAGTGCTCAAGCTCCCACTGGTTTAGCTGGGCTTGGCCTTCCAAATCTTGAGGGCATGTTGGGTGCAACACCAGATGCCACTGGTTTGAATCAGTTGATGCAAAACCCAGCTATTTCACAGATGATGCAAAGTGTCATGTCAAACCCTCAATATGTGAACCAGGTACTCATTTGGTATTTCATTAGAATTTAAAGATGATGTGGATATTCTATGTTTTCTTACAATATCTCCCGTCAGATTCTTGGTCTCAACCCTCAATTGCGCGGCTTGCTAGATTCCAATCCTCAGCTCAGAGAGATGATGCAGAATCCTGAATTTCTACGTCAGTTGTCCTCCCCCGAGACAATGCAGGTAAATGGAATAGATTCTTGTGACTGCCATTTCAACATCCTCTGTCTATTTATGTTCCCTCAATCCAACCTCATCCTTTGATTCCTATAACCTCAATATTCCGTACGTGGATTTTCTGATTTATTTTCTTTCTCCCGGGTCTTTTTGCAGCAAATGTTTACGTTGCAGCAACAACTTCTGTCACAGCTTGGTCGCCAGCCCACCCTGTAAGTAATCTAGTAAAAAACCTCATGTGTAGATTGTTTAAGCAGCCTTGCCAGGACCTAGGTTTTATCCTAATATTTTTGCTAGGCATGGAGTTATGTTGATATTGATGATTGATTTGTCCTCCGCTTAATTGAGTTGAATCAAGTTCTTAGTTGTTCTTTATAAGCATATCTTCTATTGTAATTATAGTCCTTGTGATGGGGCAAACAGGCCTTCTTCAAGATGCGTTTAAAATTTTTAATGCTGAATTAAAATGAACATCAACGCCACTTCAAGGGTGCTTGCTAGGTTATTGGTCCCCTTTCAGTACTTTTTATGGTTCAAACGGAAGTTTTCTTGTTTATTATAAAATAAACGTTGAAAAAAAAGTGGCAGTCATCTTTTCATTTGAACATTTAAATGTAGATTGGGTCTACTGGGAAAGAGTTCTTATATGAAAATCTTGTTATGAATTTTGACCTCTTTGTCGTCTTTTTTAAATGGTTTTAACACTTTAGATCAACTTTTTTAATTGTTAGATTTTTTCCAGGTGAGCGGATTTAATTGGTTGATTACATTGCATATTTGGTGATGATAGTCTAAAAACATTAATTATTAACAAGAATTTAAATCCTATTCTTAAAATAGTTTTTCTTTTGATAGTTGAACCATCTAAATAACTCAGTGTGAATGCTACAAGAAGGTGAAAGGAATTTTCAATTCTTGTTAGTCTGTATCGTGATAAGTGATAACATTCCAATCCACCTTCTAAGAATACCAGAAAGAACGATGGCCACAGTGGTTAATGCATTGATAGTAATGCAGCCTTCATGATTGAACTGGTTGTTTCACATTTGGAAAGTGTCCAAAAATATGCAGTAGATATCAGGATCGTTTATAATTAGTAAAGCCTTGGAAAATTTTGTTAGAAGAGTTTAAGCTTTTCTTGTTTTCTATGTATTGTTCTTTAATGAAACAACGGTAACTCACACAAGGACTTGGTGAGTCAAAAAAATTTCTACAATCATAGGGCAACTATATATGAATCAGATTTTCCTTTAACAACATGAATTGGATTTTCCTTTTAAGTGACTTTTGCACACGTAACAAAAGAAGAAAAATAATAATGATTCTGAAAAGCTTATTATTTGATCTCCCCGATTCTTTTCTTTAACTATCATTATTTTTTGTTAATAATTGGCCCTTCTTATCTTAAAATCCACTTGCTATGACTGCCAAATAATTAGATTTAATCGATTGTCATAAGAAGGAAAAAACCAGTAATTGTGTGTTAAAATAAGAGTTTTGTATTTCTTTGGTGATGGAGTCGCAGAGGTTTGTATTAGCTTTTGGCCAGTCTTTTGTTAGTGATGTCGTGGGCTGTTTTATTAGGTCATGAAGCTGGTCCTAAGTTCTATTTGATGGGATTTTGCTTCATGAATTTAGTGGTATTGAGGGTCTTCTTTCATTTTTCTATATGTAATGTTTCATTTAATCCATGAAAATTTCTGTTTTCTTCAAAAGAACTATATAAAAGTAATACATTTCTTTGGAAATTTGTAGTTTATCGTGAAACTTCTATCCAAAGGTGCTATAAGCTTAACTTGTAGGTTCTATAGCTAAGAATCTCATTCTTGAGAATCCTTCAACAAAGGTTAAAAACATTTTGAAAATATGT
The DNA here is from genome assembly GCF_057944985.1 of Cucurbita pepo subsp. pepo. NCBI lineage: Eukaryota > Viridiplantae > Streptophyta > Magnoliopsida > Cucurbitales > Cucurbitaceae > Cucurbita > Cucurbita pepo. The sequence goes on from NC_141811.1 coordinate 12,704,604, forward strand.
CTTACCATCCAGCATGACTTCACAAACACTTGTTTTTTGCCCCGATAGCTGACTTTTCTATTGGATGCTAGTTGGCCTGGGTTGAGCCACTTCCTTTGATTCGTTTTTCTTCCTTCTTTTTGGTGATAAGAAACATACCTTTCATTATCAAAGGAGGTTTACAAAAAAGGGGAGGTGAGATATCCCACAAACCAAAACACTTCCTTCGATGCGTTTTGATCAGCTATTTCTGTTTAATCATCAGTATAAAATCTTTGTAGGTCATAGCATTCTATAATTTGCAGAACTTGCTTATTGATATAGCTCATATATGTATGCATAGCTAGTGATCAGACATGAACATGAGAATCTGTTTGGCAATATAATTGATTGCTTATTGAATTGTCTGACTGCAGTACCTCAAACTCCCCTTTATTCATAAAGAGGATGATAACCACAATAAGTTGCTCTCGGATTTGGAAACTTCACCAATTTGAAAGAATTTCTTTGCTCAATTGATGTTCATTTCATTAGCTTTCCTGACTGGAATTATCGTATGTATTATCCTGTATAATGATTGGATTCTTGGAATCTCTGATATTTGGTACACTTAACTGTTTCTTATTTGTTCATAGTTGTTGCAAATACTTATCTTCTTATTTTTTCTTTTTGTAGAAACCAAGGTCAGACCGGTGGAGGCACAGGTAATCTACTCTATAAATAGGTTTACAAGTATTGATGTTGTAATACCATTACGATAGGCAGTTTATGAGGGTTATTCTGTGTATTCTTCATAGTACGTTTTGAATATGCTGAATTGCTCAAAATTTTAAGTTTCTCTTTAAGTGATGAATCTGATAATATATACACGCCAGAAGCTTCATGACGTGAAACACAAATTGATTGGTGGCTTTTGATGTTTAGGGGTGACTTAGAGACAACAGTGGTTCTAGTGGAAGATATATATATATATATATATATATATATATATATATATATATATATATATATATTTAGTTTAATTTGAGTTACTCTTACCACGATGCACATAATGATGAACCTCTAAGTAGCATTGTGTCTCTTTATTTGTGGGGGTGGGTGAACAAACTAGCGTTCTTGTTTTGGTTTAATACTATTCTCTTAATGATAGGAGCCGCGAACAATGCGGGGTTGGAGATGTTGATGAACATGTTTGGTGGACTTGGTGCTGGTAGCCTAGCCATGCCCAACCGATCCGATGGTTGAATCTCTTGCCTTTTGCCTCGTATCTTCCGTTGTTTTATTTTGACTAAATTACAAAATATATCCTTTTATTTTCATCTACATTCCACTTAATGCATTACTTTGGACAGTACCGCCGGAAGAACTGTATTCTACACAACTCACACAGCTGCAAGAAATGGGATTCATTGACAGACAGGAGAACATACGAGCACTGATTGCTACCGCAGGAAATATCCATGCTGCAGTTGAACGATTACTGGGGAATTCGGGGCAGTAGTCGATTGACCCATCGGTATTGCTGATGCCTTTGATGCTGCCCCATCAAATGCTGTCAGAACAGCTGAGGTAAGTGACTTTGGAGGCGAAATTGAAGTCGATTGAGTCCAAATTTTGGTACAGGAGCGGCAAAGTCGGGAATACGATCACTGAATTATATAAGGTCTCTCTTTCACAGGTTGTTGGAGTTCCTGTAATACATATTCTCGTACATGATAACGAGATGTCATATGATTGTGTGGAAAATATGTTTATTTTTAGATAATATTTGTTGTTCTTTCTTATGGTTCATGAAATTTGGTTGATTGGAGTTGCTCTTTTGCTAATATTTATTCCCCTGGGTGCAAAATGATGGGTTGTTACTGTCACTAGTAAGCGCTCTAGGTCTAGACGACTTGTTTGACCAATTATTGGGTCTCGATATTTTGGAAGGTTCTAATTGATGGTGATATATATAAGTCTGGTAAGATGGCCAGATGCCTTTTCGTCATATAATAAATAAATGAGTTTAGTTCTCTCAGGTTTACCTCAGACATATATTATCGACCAAAAGAATCAGGATCACCTAGCAATCATCTTTTTAATACAAACAGCTTCTTGTACAAATGGACACCATACATCCTCTCCTCTGAGGGGCTATTTAACAAACTCACAAGACTCCTTTGAATGGTTCAATCAACCAATCAACTACCAATGCTCATCTCCAAACACAATTCAACCAAAATACATTACTCAAAACTGAATACTCCAACAATCCACGACAAGACACGAGCACACAAGTTAGCTAGCATCATTCGTCATCGTCGTCGCTGTCATCGTCGTCGCTGTCATCCCGTCTCCTTCAATACTAGACTAAATGCATTCACATGAGGGCTAAGAAGTCCAGCATAATCTTAATAAGACCAATACACTTTGCGTTAATTGTAAAAGAATTCAGGGTCGTTCGGTCATGCTGTAGCCTTCCGCTTGCTGGTAAAGACTATAGTTCTCTGGCGTTTCAATCTTTCCTGTCAGCTGCTCGTTCCCTGCTATCAAAAACAAAAACATATATTCAAATGAAGATCTTCTTAATGTATATGTATCTAGAGATAGCAAGATAGCAACTCATTTAGCACTTTTTCTGAATCCTCCCAAGATAATATGACAAGAAAGTTGGGTATATCAGGCAAAAGATTAGTAATAGAACATATGAAAGAGTGACAAGAAACTCTTATTGTGTCATACCCTCATAAAAAGACATCTGGCTGAAACTTCTTGCACTTTTTAAACTTCCATTTGAAAACAAAGTATCAGCTTTGTTGGTGTTTGGATCCAGGAAATGCAGTTCAGAACTCATCTCCGGACTCTGGAAGCACATGTCCTCCCCCAAAGGTGCAGAGGTTTGATGAGTTTGAAAATCCACAGGTTTCGTCTTCTTATCTTTCGGCGACTCGACTTCTGTCTCCACTTCTGATTCACCATAGGCGGGTGTTGTGCTTTGCTGCTTCCTCTTCGATCGAGCACGCCTGTTTTGGAACCAGTTATAGACATTAGATTCAGAAATTTGGCCATGCTGACCCAGTTCAGAGGTGATCTCTTTGATCTTCTGCTTGCTGGGAGTTCCATTCCCTTGCTCGAATATGCGCTCCAAGATCTGAAGTTGCACAGGCGTTGGAGTCCATCGCTGTCTAGAAGTGATTTTGTGGCTGGAAGATGTCATCAGTGGCTCACAGTACATGTTACCCAACCTCATTCCTGCAAAGCAGCAGGACACAAGCTTTAAGCAAGTGCATGGAGAAGGCACATCAGATTGTCTCTAAAAAGTCATAGCCATACCGCCACAACCATCTTATTCCAAAAACCCTTAATATCATTATCAGAACTGGCTAATTCACTTTACAAATATACTGAATTGAATGAACTCCTTATTCAATTGCTAAAGAACATACGTCTACCCCGTTTGATTAACGGTGATGACGATTACTTTTTTCCTTAAATTTCATATTAACAAATTTAACTTAACTTATTCCAAGAATGCTCATGAATTAGTTTTAAGAACACATGAATCTCTTCTTTTTTCTTTCTTTCTTTAAAGTATATTACTAAATGGTTACTAAAGCGCCACTTAATCATAGATGGCCATCCTGCAAACAATGAAGGAGGAGGGAAATAGTTACTTTACGGCAGGGCTACCACAGCCAAAAGGACCACAAAAAAGTTGGATAGCATCGCGAAAAGGGAAACCAGTAGTAGTCTTACAGCATTAGATGTTTGCCCTTACTTCGAGGTAACAAATAGCTCAAAAATGACCAAATATTTGCACGATTTTCCAAAGAAAAAAAGAAACCGCGAGAGAGCTCATACCAGCAATCAAAATTGAATACGATCGATCGAGAAGAAATTAAAGAGGAAATTCCAAAAAATCTAATACTCCAATCAACAACACACGCGTAGTAGGTTTAAGCCTTAATTATGCGATTCGATTGAAAGAAAAAGTAGAAGAAATGAATTAAAGAGCATTATTGGTTGCACCTGTGAGATCCTGGTGAGCAGTGAGTGTCTTGTGCATCTCAACGAGCTGCTCGCAAATGGTCGCGTAAACAGCAATTTGCTTGCGAAGAGTCTCCAATTGCTCGTCGGTCATGACTTTGACGTAGAGAGCGCCGGCGGTAGTTCCGGTGAGATGATGGAGGTGATCGTCTCGAAGAGGAGGGTTCTGGTGGTGGTACGGAGTTTGGTGCTCAGCCTTTTCCCACTCCATCATAATCTCTGCTCCAAAATTTCTCAGAGAGAGAAGAAGAAGAAAGAAGAAGAAAGAAGAAGAAAGAAAAAATCAGAGAGAGAGAGAGAGAGAGAGAGAGAGAGAGAGAGAGAGAGAGAGAGAGAGAGAGAGAGAGAGGGAGAGAGAGGCTGAGAAAAGCGGACGGTTAACGGGAAAGTAAAGAAACAGACAAATATGCGGGAAGAGGAGAGCGACCCAAATCTAAATTATTAAATAAATATGTATTTTTTACGCTTAATTTTTTTAATAATTAATTTAAATAAATAAATTATGATTAATATACATACATATATGTATGTTTAAAGAAATTGGAGATGGCCTCGGGATTAGATGGTGGTATAGATCACGGGGTCAACCTTAAAATTAATTCCTGGGAAATAAAGAAAATTATGCTAAAATTAATAAATCTACACAAAATTAATAATTAATTAATAAAATATTGGGAAAGATTCTGAAAAAAAGAACAAAAAAAAAAAAAAAAAAAAAAAAGACTATTTAGAGTCATTTTCATTAGGTGGGCGAATGAGATCTTTATTTAAATTTATGGACTTTTCTTTTTGTAAAATTAATTAAAAAAAAGAAGGCATCCCTATCAAATCCACCTCGGATTTGATTTTTTTTCCCTTTATGGTAAATATTCGGATCTTAATTGAAATGGAATTAAGAACAATTTAATTTCCTGATTTAATTTGGAGGCTAATTGAGGGTGAAATTTAGAGAGGGAAAGGGCAACCGGAGGGACCGGTGGAGGAGAGGTGACCAGTCTGAGTTAGCTCTGGCACTGTCTCACCCTTAGGGTACCCGCCGGTCCAGTCAGGGTTGGACAATTTGACGTGTTATTCTGAAAGTTTGTGTTGTCTGTTACGGCAGCCGGCGGTGGACATCACGGCGGAGATAAAAAAAAAAAAAGAAAGAAGATGTCGGAAATTCTGCAGCTTTTGACAGTGAAGGAGGAGGGTGTTTTTCATTTGTGTCAGAGATTGATGGTCTTCTTGTCCTGAAAAATAAAAATTTTTTTTTTTTTTTTTAAGGAATTAAATATAAAAAATAAAAATAAAGAAATGATAATTCAAACGTGGACACATGCAGGGTCGTTGTCTGATTTGTAATATGCATGTGAGAGTGTTATTAATTAGACGACTTATTACCCCATTAATTGCACTTAGCACATAAATACAAAACCCTTAATCATTTCATATTATCCTTCATTTTCTCTCAATAATAAATAGAATTAAAATAAATAAAAAAGGGTAATGTAAAAAATAAAGCTTTTAAGAAGTGGTCTATTCTAGATCTTTTTGTTTGCAATTAAATACGAGAATAACAAAGAAATCATTCTCTGGGCCCTAATAAAAAAAAATAAAAAAAAAATTAGAATTTTGGAGATTAAAGTTGTAATTTTAATTAAAGTGTAATTTGAGGAGATTAAAAGTAAGTAAGAATTTAGAGAGAGAGAGGTTAGAAGGATAAATGTGATTAATTGAATAAAGAGAGAAAGCAAAGGATGATTAGCCGACAGAGCATGTGCTCCACCACTAAGCCTAACGGGCAGGTCAAAATCAGAGGGCGGCCATAACAATACTTCCCCTTTCCCCACCACCAATCATCCATTCCTATTTACCGTGTGAACATAACAACACACACTTCTAGAGAACAACCAAATTCCTTCAATTTACATGGAAATGGAATTGGGACTGCAACAACACACACTTATCCAAACCAAAAGATTCTCTAACCAACCAATTGATTCATTTCATTTGGGAAGAATCTAATTGGTGTTATAGAAAATGGAAAATGGTATAGATTTAACGAGTCTTTTTTTGGCCATCACGAAGAAATTGAAACCTAGAATAATATAGTAGTGACTTACAACAGTGCGATTATCTAAATTTTCGTTCATACCATTCTAGGTCTCAAATTTTTCGATTGAAATTCTAAAGATGTTTTTAAACAAGTTATTTGTGTTTGAAATTTAATCTTTTTGTGTTTTGTGTTTTGGGTTGGGTTTCACGTAGTGTGGTCTACCTAAGTCATGATGAAACATCATAGACCCACAATTTGTTAGACCCACAATTTGTTAGACCCACAATTTGTTAGACCCACAATTTGGTATATGGGAATTGGCTATCTCAGTTGGTAAAGTTCCACTTTTCCAATAGTGGCTTGACCATTCTTTCGGCTATCTTGGAGGAACTTATGGTGTGGGTTGGCTGAGTAGAAGGAAGCATTTTATATCAAATACTGACAAACCATTAATTCTATTGTGATATTTCACGTCGGTTGAGAAGAAGAACGAAATTTTTTTTATAAGAATGTAGAAACATTTTCCTAACAGACACGTTTTAAAGCCTTGAGGAGAAGCCCGAAAAGTAAAACCCAAAGCGGTGGGATTGGACCGTTACATTTACCTAGTTGACAGAAGGCATTCTATTTCTAACCATCCAAACCATCATAATCTTACACAGATTTGTATAACCTAAAATTCAGAAATCAAGAGCCATGTAATATTTAGTTAGTTGGTATGAGCATGAGCATGTTTATCTCAAACAGATTTATGAAACCCACATTTTATAAAATACATGTGAAAATTATCAATCAACAATTTACCAACCAAACCCAAATTATACATACTCAAATAAACTATGTCTAAACTTTATAAACATAGACTTCATAAATTTGTGAATCAAACAAAATAATCTTCTCGTTGAGGGTAAAAGAAATAAATACACGCAAGATGACGTATAAAATTCAATTATTTGTGGATAAATTTTGTACAAGTTTGTACCTTTTGTCAGCAGCAATTGCACATTGAACTTGCGGCAAGACTGGATATTACATGAGACTGGCGATGGCAAGAGTCGTGCACAAACTGCAGAGAAAAACATCATGTTAACTTTCCTTCACAAATTATAATACTATCAGATCAGATGAGGGCCTTTTACCTCTGAATAAGACCTCGTGAGGTCTCACACCGGTCGGAGAGGAGAACAAAACATTGCTTATAAGAGGTGAAAACTTCTCTCTAACAGACGCGTTTTAAACGCGTGAGGCTGACGGCGATACGTAACGGGCCAATGTGGATAATATCTGCTAGCAGTGGACTTGAACTGTTTACAAATGGTATCAAAGCCAAACACTAGGCGGTATGCCAGCCCCCAAGGGAGGTAGATTGTGAGATTCCACATCGGTTGAGAGGGGAACAAAACATTGCTTATAAGGGTGTGAAAACCTCTTCTTAACATACGGATTTTAAAATTGTGAAGCTGATGGCGATACGTAACAGGCTAAAACGGATAGTATCTATTAACGATAGACTTGAGCTGCATAGTTAAAAGTGAATATCAAAGTCTAGTATCCTCTATGCAATTTCTGTCCACTTCAAGTAGTAGCACGAGGTCAGTGGCCTGAGAATTAAGACTGCAGTCTGCAGCATCATTTTTACAAATCCTTCACAACTCCTTCAATCAAATCCTTGAAGATCAGACCTTTAACCTCCCTTCCAGTTGTGTAAACCTCATCATTCATTAATGATGACCATGGTGATGAATTCAAATCTCGGGCCATGATTCCATCAAGCAAGTAATAAGATCAACAGTTGGAGAGTGTATAAACTTGCGGATGATGTTAAACATGGAGCAAGTACAATCGTAAGTTCTCCTTCGCCATAATTTCATGAATTTCCACAATGGTATGATATTGTCCACTTTGAGGATAAGCTCATGGTTTTACTTTTGGTTTCCCTAAAAGACCTCGTACCAATGGAGATAATATTCCTTTACTTATAAACTCATGATCATTCCCTTAATTAGCTAATGTGGGCTCCCTCCCAGCCATCCTCAACAAAAATTGCATTGCTGATAGGCTTCGTAAGCGCTATTTCGCAAAAAGTTGTTTTCAATTGATCCATTATGCATACCAGAAACAGTAAGTGTTAGGAATTCCGACTCTCCACGATGGTATGATATTGTCCACTTTGAGCATAAGCTCTCGTGGCTTTGCTTTGGCTTCCCCGAAACGCCTCATACCAATGGAGATGTATTCCTTACTTATAAACCCATGATCAACCACTTAATTAGCCGATATGAGACTCCTCTTCCAACAATCCTCATACTTACGGTAAGTATGTAAGCTTCTACTGAATCTTCAAGTTTTGTGACTTCAGACTCAAAAGGCTGCTGTTCCACTTTGTCCTCAATATCACCCGAATCAAGTTGATTCAGCTGTCTTCTAAGTTCTGCAGTGTAAAAAAGAATCGTAAGCAAATACTTGAACTCAGATATCAATCCCATATGTTTACTTAATTGATATATGTCGGTCACCAAAAGAATGACATGCTAATAGATAGTAATGCCAATATGAAGTTTACTATAGTTACAGTTCGTAGCGCTCCCCAGAGTTCATCACAACAGTTGGCACTAAATGCAAACCAGAAATGAGTTTGCATTTAGTGCCATCTTCTTCTTGACAAGGTTTTCCTGAGCAAGAGACAGTCCCTAAGCCTTGCAGCTTGCCATGCTTCAGATTCCTTCTTGAACTTTTGTAATTCCTCCTCCTGAGGGTGTTCCCGTCGGCGTGATTTTCCCATCTTCTTACCGCTGTTCCATCGATCAGCATCCTTGTCATTTTCATGATAAAATGAGTGCAGGTCCATCTGCTTAGAAGAATTTGATTCGGAGGATGCATGAGAATAAAATCATGTATGAATATGAGCTACAGAATCAACAGTACGCCCTAATTAGAAAATCCAAACCAAAATCTCTCCTCATTTTCCTGAGATTTTGGTTTTCCGAAATCAGTAAGCGGAGAAATTCAATGGCTCGATTATGAACGAAAATATCACCAGGAATCATAACAAGCACAACTATTCCAGAAATTGGAGAACGACCAGCAAGATCCATATAAGGAAGAACAGGTTAGATATCATATGTTTGAAAGGCTTGAAGGAAATTCGTGGTTGCAAACAAGAAGTTCTCCGAAAAATAGACTCATTAATCACTTCATTTTGTCAAAACCATCAATCTACAACATAATATGAGAGAATCAACAATTTCACACAATAAAAAAAAAAAAAAAAAAAAAAATCATCCAGAGTGGTGAAGCTTGTACATAATAGAACCTGAACAATTGAAGTCCGTAATCAGTACGCAAAATTCACTTTCAAAACAGAAAAAAAAAAACGCAGTCTCTGAAACAAAACCTGCTTCGTTAACCAATTAGCTCGATTGAAATCCTGCGAATTGATCGATCAGAAGAACAACGAAGTGAATTGCATCGGAAAGTCGAGTGAAAGTGAAATTCAGAGAAAAGGACAGAGAGAAATCTTAGGATCAAACGAAGTTCATAATCCAGGGGTAAAAGAGTAATTTTACTTAACATTATCAGTCTTTCACAACCAAAACAAAAAATGTTGCTAGTCTAACTGGGCCAGACCCAACAATTCTACAAGCTTATTGGGCCTTCTACAATAACATAAGCCCAGCCCATCATTTGTAGTCCTCTAACCTCCCATATGAGACTTTTTTTTTTAATTGAAAAAAAAAACTGAGAGCTTATGTTGACAATATCATATTATTGTGGAGGTTCGTAATTTCTAAATGACATATTTATGGTAAAATTTAGACCAAATAGACGCAAACATAGCAGATTTATAAATAAAATTTTATTTTATATTATATTTGATTACATAATCTAATTAAAAAAAAATGGTCATTTTCCACTAAATAATGGAATAATTACAAATATAAATAAATCCCAAATAAAAAAATACAATAATAATAATAATAACAGTTTTGGTAGTCCAGTTCACCGACTTAAAGGCATAAATCAAATAAAGCAAATGGTTAAAGAGAGTTATGAAATTTCATTTCCATTTCCAATAATTCCAAATCTTTAATATTTCAACGCCTTTCCCCCCTTTCAATTATTACCTCCAATATTCTACCAAAATATTATATATTATTTATTTATTTATTTATTACATACGAAATTAAATTTTATTTATTTTAAAATAGCTTCATATTTTTTATTTTCGAAGAAGCAACCAAAAGTATTCAGTTAGCCACGTGGCAAACCAGAATTCAGAGCCGGTGGAATGGGACCCACTTATAAATCCACGTGGCTTTGTTTAACTCGTCAGAGGCGTTCGTTTCATAACTTCTCTTCCCTCCCTGTCGTTTTCAGGGCTACCTAATCAACGTACACGTGTCCCATTCAGATGATCCAAACCTTCCTTTTGTGCTTTTTGAAAAAAAAACTTGGTTTCTTCTTTGTCCCATTCATTTTCCTCTCTCTGCTCAAAAGAAACTTCGTCGGTTATCTCAAAGCGGATTTCATCTTCCATTTTCAGTCTTCTCTTCTGATCTCACTTATCATCCTTCACTCAGATTCTCAGCGACTGGAGCTCTCGCAATCGCCGAGATGTTTGTCAAGAAACTCGTTGAGAAGGCTTCGCGGAAGGTAAGTCGTTCTTTAATTTCTTTCTACTCTGTTAATTATCTCCTCTTCTTCTGATCGATTGCCTTTACTGAATACTGAAAATGATCGCACTCTTTTGATCTCTAATGCTTTTTAACTTCGTTGCCTGATTATTACTGCTTCGATTAAGTCGTTCTGCGTCGTTTTTTCTTCGGATTTGATTTGTTTTTGCGGAATATACGAGGTTTGAAAGAAACGGAAGCTCGAATTGAATTGAATTGAATTGAAATTTCTTCAGCTTTAGCAACGATTTTTGTATAAAATTGACTGGAGTTTGACGAATGCGAAGTTCGGTATCTTAATTTTGTTTACTGATTTTTTATTTCTTGAAAGCGTGGGAAATTTGAAAATCGTTGCGACGTTGAAATTTATCCGGAAAGTCTAGATGTAGGAGTTGAATCTCTAAGATTTGTTGCTAATTTCAAATGCGATGCGTTTCATGTTTTATCCTTCCTCGATTTCGCTGCTGCAAATCGGGCGAAGGTCGTCGAGTCGAAGAAGAAGAAGAAATTGGCGCGTGGTTGAGTTGTTTATATGAAAATAGAATCCAATTGTCGTATTATTGGCGACGCTTGGGTTCTTGTGTGACACAGTACGAGACATTGTGCCTTACGGAATTTTAAAAGTTGGCGGAGGGCGAAGGGGATTTAATTGTTAACAGTTCCTTGGCTTTCGTAAATTTATTATTTACCATTTATTTGACCTTTCCTCAATTTCAATATTTTTTGTAAAAAAAAATTGTTAAAATATTTTTAGTTAGAATTCTATTTCAACTTTGAACAATTAAATATTTTAATTTATATTTTCAAGTTTTTTTTTTAATTAAAACATATGGAAAATATACAAAATATATTTTTTAGTATGAAAAAATGAGAATTAAATCTCTGATTGAGAATAAAATATTTTCTCATTTTATAAATAAATTCTTCTCTTTTGACCAAAAGAATCTTTCTTACCGCCAAAAATTTGAAATGGGTAAAAAAAAAAAAAAAAATTCTCTCATTCTTTATACTTTATTTCTTAACTATCAAAAAAATTAATAAAGGTGAGGGCTAACAAATCATTAAATAGAAAAAGAGAAAAATATATTTTTTTAAATATAAAATTAATAAAATCAAATTTATGTAAAGTAGGAATACTCCTTGAGCCACAAGATTTTTGAAATAGTCTAAGATTTAAATCAATGTAGTATACAATTTGAATGGGAAAAATTATAGCCCCAATTTAAAAAATAAAATTAAAATATATATAGAGATTCTCTAAAAAGGTTGAATTATAAAATTTAGTTTCTCAATCTAATAAATTATTTATTAGAAATGTTGGCGTTCCCGAGTGCTAACTAATTAAATGGGACTCCATTTTTGTAACACTTTCTAAAAAAAAATTAAATGTAAAGGAAAGTGTTTCTTGCCCAAAATTATTTTGTAAATATTTGAGATAAATGACAATTAATGTTTGTGTTTGTTTTACCAATTTTGTAAATATGGAACAAAATTAAATAATTACAGTAGTATTAGAAATTGTTAATATATTTATTAATTTAAATTTATATATTTAATTAATATGAATATATTGTGGTAATTATGGTTAACTTTTTTAGTATTATTTAATAGACAGTTTAATAAATTAATCACTTAAAATATATTTATTGATACATTAATTAAATGTAATATTGATAATTACAAATTTTAATTTAATTACTAAAAATAAATAAATAAGTATAGATTAATTAGAATGATAAAAGTATATTTGTGATGAACAATTTAATTTAATTACTATAAATATGCATGTTTGTGATGCAGCCAGGAAGCACCATTGATGGCTTGAAAGGATGCGAGGTGGAACCTCGTGTTGCCTTCCACTATGGCATTCCATCAGGCTCTACCATGTCTGCTTATGATTCCATCCAAAAGATACTCGCTCTTTCCACCAGGTACCTTTCCAATTCTTCTTTCATTAATTACCCATTTACCATTAGGAGTTACGACTCTCCACACAATGGTATGATATCGTCTACTTTGAGCAATAGCTCTTAGAGAGATTTATTTCTTACTTAGAGACCCATGATCATTCCCTAAATTAGCCCATATGAGACTCTCTCCCAACCATCCTCCTCTCGAACAAAGTACACTATAGAACTTCCCTCGTGGTCTATGGAGTCCTCGAACAGCCTCCCATTAATCGAGGTTTGACTCCTTCTCTGGAATCCTCGAACAAAGAACACCCTTTGTTCAACATTTGAGGATTTTATTGACATGGTTCTAATACCATGTTAGGAATCATGACTCTCCACAATAGTTTGATATTGTCCATTTTGAGCATAAACTCTCATGGTTTTGCTTTGAGTTTCCCCAAAGAAAACTTCTTACCAATGGAGATGATATTCCTATTTTCAGTTTGTTGATTGGTTAAATAATTGAATGTTTAACTTTCAATGTATATTGTTATCCGTAGATGTGGTCAGATCAAGCTATTTGGAAAAGATAACTCTCAGGCTCTACTAGAGTCTAAGGAGGCACTTCCTAGCAAGTTTTTGCAAGTATACTGATTCTTATCTTTTCAGTTCTGTATCTGTTTCTGTTCAACATTTACCCTTCAAGAGCTTCCTGATAAGATAACTTCTTAAGATATTGAGGTTTTTCATTTTCAGTTCATGGAGAATCAGGGATTTCTTCTAAATGTTACTCCAAAGAACCAAATTGAGGTATTTAGGCTATAATCTGTCTCCAATATAATGTAGCATTTGCATTGACAAGCCCTGCTTGTGTAGGTATGGGATATAGACAGGAAGTTGTTGGTACATGTGCATGCTTACGACGAAGAAATCACCTCTTTCACGATCTTGCAACAGAGTTCATACATGTAAGTTTGTTCTACTGGGCGTGTTACTGTCCTTAAGTCTGTATTGAGGGGTCTCTGTTACTAAAACTTGCAGGTATGTTGGAGATTATCTCGGTAATGTTTCAATTTTAAAGCTTGATCAAAGTCTCTGCAACATAATACAAATGAAGTACATCATACCTGTTTCAGCCTCACGTGGTGAGAAGACCCTTTTCGTTCTTCATTCCATCTCTGCATTATGTTTGCATCTTTCTCACAATTTGTTTATAATTCAATCGAAGTCAACGAGGACTTATAGATTTTCTTCCTTTTCTTTTTTTTAAGTTAGTACCATCTTTAGTGAATTTAGTAAGAGACTAAAATGAGAAAACTACTTTTCTGAACATGACCCTCGTTTTAAATAAGAAAAAAGTGCAAATGGTACACCTATGGAAAATGACTCGAAAATGACCCAAAAATTAAAGTATTTAAGGTTAGTCCTTTTACTAAACATGTGTGTCAAATTCATCAAATTTGAACGTTCCTTATAATTTCGTTGAAAAATATTGAAAGTAACTTAGTTTTTTCACATAATGAATTAAGTGTCTCCATTAGAGTCTTCTCGAGAGGGTTTAGATGGTGTGAGATCTTATAGATATGACTACATGTTCAGATTGTGAGGTTTTATAGACTTGACTACAGGTCTTATACCCAATCATCTTATTCAGGAAATCCAGCTGAAGTTACCAGTGACACTTATATAACCCACATACTACCACAACCGACCGCTGAATTCAAGAGGTAATGCAAGATACCATTGCCTTGACTTACGCTGCTATAACTATTAAAATGCAAGGTTATCACTGTCATCTTTGTTTCTAATCTTGTAGAGTGCTTCTAATATTCAATGATGGCTTGATTACTTTGTGGAAAATTAAAGAATCCAAATCTATTTTCATCACGGGTGGACATACCAAGCTATCATCATATCAAGAAGCAAAGAAGGTGACTTCTGCATGTTGGGTTTGCCCTTTAGGAAGTAAAGTTGCTGTCGGGTATAGCAATGGAGAAGTTTTGGTATGGGCTATTCTTTATGGCCAAAATCAAAATTTTGAATCAGTGTCAGAGAATAGCAGTCGAAGTGGTCCTTTATGCAAGCTTAATCTTGGCTATAAGTTGGACAAAATTCCTATAGCATCTCTGAGATGTAATTATGTGGATGCAAAAGCAAGTCGACTATACGTTATGGGTGCCTCTTCAAACTCACTGCAGGTACTGTGATGATGCCCTTTCAGAATTGATAGTTTTAGGAATGTAACTGAACAATTTTAGTCTTTAAACCATAGTTTTACATTGAACTAACATTTAGTTCATTTGGAGGCAGGTAGTCTTGTTGAATGAGCAAATTGAAGCTCGCATGATCAAAGTGGGGCTTCAGCTTTCTGAACCTTGCGTCGATATGGATATCATTTCAAGTCTCAGTGATCACAGCAAGAACAAGCAAGATTATCTGCTATTGCTTGGAAAATCTGGCTGTGTTTACACTTATGATGATTTCTTGATTGAGAAATATCTGCTACAACAATGTCAATCCAGGACGGCAGCCTCACTTCCAAAAGAGGCCAGGCTTAAGATTCCGTTTGTTGATTCACACATAACTGTGGCAAGGTTTTTCACCAATAATTCTTGTTCTCTATATGCTTCTGATGAGGTAGGCTAAAAGGGTAATTCATTTCTTGTTTCTATGCATTCTAATCCTCCCCATATACTAATTTCTTGCACTTTCTGATATGTCACTGTAGGATTACATTCAGCGGACAAAAGATATTCCTTCCCTTTTTCTTTCAGAGTCAAAACCAAAGGAAGTATCATACTTGGACACAGTCCAATTTGTTGGATTTTCAAAGGTTGAGAATTTGTATATATCTGGACATAATGATGGAAGCATAAATTTTTGGGATGCGTCATCTCCAATTTTCTTCCCAATCTATTCATTGCAACAACAGGTAAATATTTTTCTATCTGAGTTAAAAGAGAGTTCAAATAAAGGAGAAATTTTAGTTTCATTTTCCTATCTCTATTTTCCTTCATTTGCTACATGAGTAGCAGGCATGCTATGTGTCACAATCGCCTTTTCTTGGCAGCGGATTTGACGATTGTGTGGCACTCACTTTTAGCATTGAGTGAGTCAAGCCAACTTTGGATCGTGTTGCATATGGTAGAACAATGTATGCTCAAGCCTTGGACCCCGATTTGAAAAAAAGATTTTAGAAAACGGGGCAGAGAGATTTTGGAAAGAGAGTTTGAAAGTAAGAATGAGAGAGAGATTGAAAGTGGTGTTATATAGCATGCAAGCAAAAAGGAAACAACGGCTTAAACAGTATATAACTTTTTAGGTAGGGAGAATTTGACAACTAGTCGCATCCCCGTACATTCTGAAGCATTTCATGTCTACCAGGCGTAGCCATGATTTTGCCGAAACATCATATTCTTAGAAAAAACAAAAAGGAAATAATACAACATGAAAGTAGCAGACGAAAGCGATAAAGTAGTACAAGGCAAGGGTTTTGGCATGTAACGGACATGCGGCCATGGGCAACACGCCTTTGACAAGCATGACCATGACACCATGCAAAGACTTGAGTGTGGCTTTTTTGCACCATAGATTGTAACTAAAGAATAAAATTTCTTACTGTAAAGTACTAACTTGCATAATTATTAATAATGCAGAGTGAGGATGATTTTTCTTTAAGTGGCATTCCGGTGACAGCATTACATTTTGATGGCAGTTCCCAGATTCTTGTTTCTGGAGATCATAGCGGAATGGTGAAGTGATATGTTTTAATAGTTTTACAAAACTGAAAGAAAAAAATAGGATTCTTAAGGGTTTAATGTCATGACTATTGAATTTGTCAGGTCCGGATCTTTAAATTTCGACCCGAACCTTATGCAGCAGACAACAGTTTTATGCCTTTCCAAGGTAGTTCTAGATTCATGTTGTTTTTGGTTTGTCTGATTATTTGTGAGATCCCACATTGGTTGGGGAGGAGAACGTAGCATTCTTTATAAAGGTGTGGAAACCTCTCCTTAACAGACACATTTTAAAAACCTTGAGGAAAAGCCCGAAAGGGAAAGCCCAAAGATGGGCTGTTACGTTATTCATCCAGTAGCAATGAGTTTGCAATGATGTGTTGGGAAAGTGATCATCTGACATACCACAGGAAGCACAAAGAAACGGAACAATCAGATTATCCAGAGTGTTAAGCTACTAAAAATTGATGGATCAATACTTGCAATCAACATAAGCCCCAGATCGAATCATCTTGCTGTTGGGTCTGATAGAGGATTTGTAAGCATACTCTCTTATTTTGAACTTTCTTCTCATCTTGATTTTTAAAGCTTATTTCCTTTTAAGATGTCAGGGAACACATATTGTGTCTTCTCTCTTCATTTTTAGGTAGATTTGTTCGATGTTTGGAGGAAAACAAACAAATCTAATTCGCCACAACTGTTATCATCTTCAACAGGTTTCCGTATTCGATATCCAAGGGTCGAATCTAATATATCAAAAGCGTGTTGCCAGTGAAATATCTACCGGTATCATTTCTTTGCAGTTTGAAAGCTGCAATTTTCAGGGCTTTGAGAAAAATGTTCTCACTATTGCCACAGTAGATTCCTCTATTTTGGCTCTTGATAGTGAAACGGGAAACACACTAAGTGCTAGCATGGTTCATCCCAAGAAACCCTCCAGAGCTCTATTCATGCAGGTTCTATGTAAGATCTTCCTTCTTCAGGTTTCCATTTTTGCTTAATGCATCCTCTTCTCTTGTAGGGCTCCATTGATGAAGTAGAAGAATCAAACTGAACTCCTTTCCTTTGGATTTTTGCAGATGGACAAGATGCATCGACCAGAGGATCAGGAATTGCAGCTGTGGATAGCGTGCCGAAACAGTCGCTAGTGTTACTTTGTTCAGAGAAAGCTGCATATATCTATTCCTTCGTTCATGCTGTTCAGGTAGAAATCATCGGCAGGGACCTAATTGAATCATCTTTCTACATTATATGAGACTACCACTGTGATTGTTATTTCTTCTCAGGGAATCAAGAAGGTTCTCTACAAGAAGAAGTATCACTCGTCGTGTTGTTGGGCATCTACCTTCTATAGTACCTCAGATGTTGGCCTCTTGCTCGTTTTTGACACTGGGAAAATTGAAATAAGGTGCCTGGTTGTGGTTTTTCATCCTTTGCTCGTAGTGTAGTCAAAATTATACCATGTTAGAGATTGGATTTACATTATTTTATTTTCTCTATGATTACAACGTCCACGAGTAGGAGTGCTTTGCTAACTAGAAGTAAAAGGTTGCTCAATGTCATGCGTATCTTTCTGAGGTCTTGATGATCTCGTCGGTTTTCATCGTCGCATTTGGAGTGTGTATTTTTGTGATCTGTTTGGCATATATTAAGCTAAATACCTTCAATTACAGGTCCTTGCCAGAGTTATCTCTCTTAAAGGAGACTTCAGTAAGAGGTGTCAAATATTCTCCTTCAAAAGCTAATTCGTTGCCTGAAAGCATTATATGTTCTTCCAAGGATGGGGAACTTCTTGTGGTATGAAGCATGGATGTTAATATTAAAAATTTTCCCACCTCCGAGACTGTCGTGTTCTTTTTTATCCCTTAATGTTCGTCTTCTTTGTGAAACAGGTGAACGGTGATCGAGAAATATTTATTGTCTCGGTGTTGTGCCATAAGAAAATGTTTAGGTATATATCTCTTTCATGTTGGATGCATTCAAAATATATCAGTTTGTTGCTGTAAAAAGGGTTGTGTACTTCAGCTTGGTTTATTTTTGTTATAGGATTTTGGACTCTGTCAGTCACATATACAGGAAAGATCATATGCTTTTACAAGAATTGACCACTGCTCCCAAGGAAAAAAAGAAGGTATAAATATGGTTTAAACTTTGCTTACAGCGAGAGTGTTCCATGAAAAGGGTAACAAAACATGTTTTCTGAATGAATGGTAGGGTATATTTTCTTCGGTTTTCCAAGAGATTGCTGGAAACAAACCAAAACAGACTCCTGATATTGAAATAGAAGATAATAGGGAAAGTGTTGAAGAACTTTCCGTAATCTTCTCATCTTCCAACTTCCATAGGGATGTTAAGATCGTTGAAGGTAGTGAAAACTTGGTCCCAAATGAAGACAAGTCAGCGTTGGATATAGGTATTCACTCCACGAGCTACTTTTATCATTTTTACCAAATATTTTTTCTGCTAAATTTCAAATGAAAATAACTTTTCCCTTATTTCAAAAATTGCAATATTACATTTGATTCTTGGTAAATGTTTCAAAACTTTAGTAGAAATTCATTTGAATATTCCCAATTTCATCCAACGTTCTAAAGAATTTTTGCTCCAAAGGTAGTTTTGAAATGCTTATAAAACGTTAAAGATAATATTGGAACTTTATAAAAAAGGAGTATTTTTTTTATATATTCATCCTTGTTCGCCGAAGAAGGAGAAGAATAAGCTGTATATATTTCTAGCTTTCTTTTTTGCCAATAGTTTTTCCATAACTTATCTAAATCCATTGTTGTCTCTAGTCAATATCCTATTGTTTAATGAATGTAAACCCTGAACAAGTTATCTTGTCTGTTCTATCCTTCCTCAGATGACATTGAACTTGATGACCCTGCTGAAAAACCAAAAGAACAGAGCAAGTTGGCTGCTTTAAATAAGCAGAAGTTGGCCAGTACATTTAATTCTCTTAAAGGTCAGTGTCCTTCCAACTTCACAAGGAAAAATCTTTTCTTGATGGATTTTTTTAGCTGCTGGTCACTTTAACAATTTGACATTCAAAGTGAAGATTAGTGTACAATAACATCATTCAAATGGCAGTCCCAAATTTAATGTTGGCTGCTTGCTTTGAAAATGTAAAATTTGAAGTTTTATTGAACTATTGATTATGGGTTCCACAAATCAGAACAATGCTCATATCCACCGCTGTACTAATAGAAACAACCTCATAAATAAAAATTCAGGAAAACTGAAACAGATGAAGGTCAAAACGGACAAAAACTCAGCCAAGGAAGAGCAACCTGATTGGAATAATGCAGCAGATAATAAAGCAGGTGCAGTTGATCAAATCAAGAAGAAGTACGGATTCTCATCGGCTGGGGTAAGTATAAATTGGCTTCCAACCATCTCTTAAGTTCCTAACTACGCATAGAAGTGGAAAAGAAAAAGGAACTATTATGTCAATATCACCAAGATCACCAACAACTAGATCTTGGTGATATTCTAAAATGCGATTATGGAGTAGTAGATAGATATAGTGATTCAGAAAGTATTGTACCAAGAATATTTGTTGCAAGTCCCCATTGATCTGATCTCCATCGTTTTCAGGATACAAGTGTTGCAAAAATGGCAGAAAGCAAGCTGCAAGAGAACATAACGAAATTACAGGTACAATCACCAAATTGGGTCCAATGAAATCCTTCTTATCGTTAAGAAGAAAAGATTGATCCAAAGTTTTGGTAGATATACATATATAGATATCGTTGAAAATATTGGATTTGAGCATAGGGAGGATAAAACGATGATAGTTTTTTGTTTGTTGAATGCTCAGGGAATCAACTTAAGAGCTACGGATATGCAAGACACAGCGAAGTCATTTTCATCCATGGCAACTCAATTACTGCGAACTGTCGAACAGGGAAAGCGTAATTGAAAAGTTCAACATCCATGGAGATTTGTAAGCCAATGTCATTTCTCGATTTGGGGGTTTTTATTGAGTTTGTTTATATATTTTGTTTGCTTTGCTTTGCTTTTGTTGTGTGTGCATAAGTTAAATACATATATATAGACTTAGGCATCCCCCGGGTGCTGAAACTACCTCTGGTTTTTTAGCAGAAGCTAGTCCAGCACCCAATACTCAAATTCCCTTTCAACATTTTTCTTTTTTTCCTTTCTTGGAGATCAATTACTTTCATACAAATCAAATTCACATTTCATGTACAACCACATTACCTAAAATTATAGTACTAAATTTTTCGCTTGTTCATCGTTCATTGTTCATATTGTTCATCTATACCCTTGTTGATCAAATTGATTGGTGGTAATATCTTTGTCTATCTGAACTTACAAATATTGTCTATTAGAACTTAGCTCAATAAATGAATGTAAAGAAAACGAGGGAATTTCGAACATGGGAAGCAATAATAAAAATGATATTAGGCAGGCACAAATTTGAGAGTGCATGTGTAAGTAGCATATTTGCATGTGCTAAGACCTGGTCTAGAGATATAGAGAGAGAGAGAGCATTTAGCAGGCCTGTAGATTAGTGGAAGCAAAGCTGGCTAATCAAGATTAGAGGAGAAAACTAGAATAAGATTAATAGATTTGTAAGTATATCCAGATGGACACCACTAAAACTTAGTTAAGCAAGCACATGGAAGGAACTGGGTTAGCTAGATAGAAGCAAGCATGTTGAGATAAAGAACCACTCAAATGATGGATGCTATCTCAACTTTAATACCCTCCACAACAACAACTTCAACTCAGTTCTCGTAGCATTGCATTACAAATTAAGCAAAAGATGAGATTAGGAGGGATTATTGGAACTATTGGATTAGATGATGATGAGAGAGAGAGAGAGAGAGAGAGAGAGAGAGGTGAGCACCTGGACATGGCGATGGAGGCAACGGAAGCTGTCCGGCCATCTAAGGTCACAACTTCAACTTCAAGACCACAATTTCATAGCCTCTCTGTTCTCCACGCTTTTCAAATTCCCACCACTAAACTGCCCCATCTTTCTTATTTAAATAAATCAACTTTACTCTCCTGCTCAAATGCTAATAATTTTTTCTTAAATACAAAATAGCAATAATATTGTGATGTTCTAAATTTCAGTATGAATTGAGGTGGGTAAATCAAATTATCATCCCTCATTTGTTACCTAGGTCAGAAACTCAATTATTCAATATCGTATATTACGCCATTTCATTCAATTTGTTAGCAGGGTTTCTTACTATGAAGTAGAGTTCTTAGAATAAGACCATTTACCATTTGTAGTCAAAGAACAATAAACAGACACATCATTGCAGGCATAATAACAAAGACAATCCACCCAAAATTCTGCAATATAACATCAAGTTCACACCTAAAATGAAGCCTATCATCCAATAAACAATTCTCTTTTTAGTCCAAAATACCAACAGCTCTGTGCATCACAAATTAAAGATGGAAAGTAAAGCAGTTTAGACTTCTCCGGCACATCACAATCCAAAACCGGTCATTTTCAACTTGGGTGAGAAACCAGAGGAGAATATGATGATGAACAATAAAAAAAAAAATTAAAAAAAAAAAAAAAAACCCAGCTTTCATTGAGAAAAGTAAAGTGACGTCAACCACAACACCATCATTTCAAACAAACATCAATGACCAAAGCTGACACTGTTGGAGAATCAAACAAACTTTCGGACTCCAATCCTGTCAGCAAGAAAATGACAACTCACCCTACATTCTATGTTAATCTCAAGACAAATTAATCCATTTCCGTGGCGAATCGAATGGTCGAGTCAATGAGTCATGTAACCAGTAAAAATATGCTGATTCCAGACTCCCCCAACAGAGAATAAAAGCCCACAAGATTCATGAGAGGTAATATCAGTAGAATAATCAACTGAAACTGAATGATTGTGAAATTACTAACAGATTTTGCTTGAATACAGAAGCATGTCAACTTAAGGAATCTAACATTCAACCCGAACCTTTCTTGTTTTGATTTCTTTTCTCCCATCTATCCTAATTACCCAAAAAAAAAAAAAAAAAAAAAAAAGGAAAAGAAAAAAAGAAGTAGCTATTCATCCGAGACATAAGAAAAATCTAAATTGCTTTGTTTTTTTTTTTTGCACCGGACTGTGAAGGAGTTAATTGCTTGTTCTTCCACCACATCATTCTTCCTCGTCCCTAACATTTACTCGTCATCGTCTTCCTGCAATTCGAAATCAAAGATTGTCTGTCAGGTTCTCTAATTCCTTTTACATCTAGAAATACATATGTAAAGCATAGCTTAATTACGAACCTCTCCACTCTCATCATCATCTTCATCTTCATCGTTGACTTCTGATTTGGATTTGTCCGATTCTTCTTCTTCAGCTCCATTACCTCCCTCCGCCTAACAGAATCGCACATGTTTAAGACGGCTGAGAATAATGAATGTGTATAAAAATTATTGGAAATGATAACAAAATTAGAGAACGTACAATTCTCTTATTGTAAGCCTGCATGGTCTTAGTGTACTCGGCTTTCCTTTTCTCAGCCTTGCTTACGTAAGGTGCTTTCTCCTGATATCAGAGTGAAGATATGAGGAAATCGTAATTTCATGCCATTCACAAAACATTCGGTAAAAATGACATCAATTTCCATCTAATTACTTACAGCTTCGGACAATGACTTCCATTTATCACCACCAGCCTTTCCAACCTGTTGACCAAACGAAAACGCTCTAAGAATCTTCTACAGAAAAACGAAGAGAAAAACAGTGCGCAGATCTAAAATCACTTACAGCCGCGACAGATTTGTTATTAGGATGCTCCTTCTTGTACTGCTTCCTGAATTCCTCCCTACAAATTCATCAACGAAGAAATCGAACAAGTAAAAATCCGTACAAAAGTGACCTAGACGGCAAAAAAAAAAAAAAAAAAAACACGGATCTGAAAATTGATTAAAAAATGGATAAGCTTGATGGAGAGAGAGAGAGATATACATGAAGACAAAGAAAGCACTGGCAGGCCTCTTCGGCTTGTTAGGATCCTTTGCAGCCTTGGCTGATTTCTTACTAGCTCCAGCACCTTTGCTCTTCAACCTAAAAAAAAAAAATAATAACAACAAAACACAATATATAAACGGAGATCAGAACCAACAATTACAAAGCGAACGCGTCCGATCCAACTATCTGCTTCACAACGTGGTAAGATGAAGGAAAGATATACAGAAAAAATGAGATGTTATCGAGGAACTCACTTAGTATCGGTCTTTTTGGGCGCCGCCTTGGATTTACCGCCCTTCATGACGAATCCTGCAAAGGAGGAAAAACGTAAAGAAAAATTGGCGGAGAGAGGAAGAGCGTGCGGCGGAGAGATTGGGAGTGTACCTGTAAAAGTGTAGGGTTTGGGAAGAAGATAAGGAGAGAGTGTGAGAGTGAAATGTGGGGGGAGAAATATGGGTTGGTTTGTTTCGTGGGACGCGTAATGGGATTGGCGCTTCGATAGTTATGTTATGTTATTGTGAAAAACCCTCTGAAGAGAAGAAGAGTCGAAACGAGAGAAATCGCGATGTCAATTGAAGGGGTCTGGGTTTAGGCGGGATTTCAAAAATCTTTCGCCACGTCAGCGATCCGCGTCCTCGTTTCTCATTGGCTCCTCTTCGCCTCTCCCCTTTTGCTTTCCGCTCTTTTGTGTTTCCTTTGTGTGTTGTTTGCAATTTCTTCGCTGTGAATTGTTCCCTCGAAACAGATCCAGACACGTGAGTTAAAGCCCGTTGTTTCAGCACGAAATGACGCCTTTGCCCCTCCCTCCTTAAAACTCGTCCCTCTCTTAGTGCGCAACTTATCACAATAAACGTGATAAAACGATTAACGCGTCCTTGAGGTAATCAATGATCTCATTTTTTTTGGGGGTATTTTCGTAACTTCGCTTCTTTTCCTAAGATATTTTCTCGTTTGGTTAAAACGCTGCGTTTTGTTTCTCCACGAGTTTGGGCTGGGCCTTAGATTTGGAGACCTTCTACTGAAGTCCATTTATTCATGTTCGAAGCCCAATGATAGGCCCAACTTCTTCCTGAATAACCTCCGTCGTATTCCAACGACGAACGGAGTTTTCTGGTTCGATTAATTCACTGTGCTTGCAGAAAATCCTCCGGAAATGGAAGCGGAAGCGGAAGGAATCGTAGAGCATCGAAGCTCGATAGCGGCTCCATGCATTTTTTTGGTCGTTATCGCTTTTCAATTTCTCGCTAGATGGCTGGAGCACCTGAAGAAGGTTCGCCTTTTCGCTTGATTTTTTTTTTTTTTTTTTTTTTTTTTTCCGTCGGAATCTTGTTCATGTTTGTATTTTCTATCATTCTGCTTGCTTTTCAACCCTTAACTTGTTATTGATAGTCGAGTTTTGAGGCCTACCTCAAATTTTGGGGCTGTAGCGCGTTTCAGTTTTTGCGTTGACAGGCTTAAGAATGCAATATTCCTTACTGTGCTTCGTGAAGTTCACGATATTGGATTGAAGACATTGTGATTTGATTAGTTTTGCGGCGTGATGCATTCAATGTGGAGATCTATTGATGTTTTAAATCTTAATATCTAAGAAATTTGCTATGTTATAATTTTTATCCGTTCAATCTTGTCAATCTTTTTTGTTTTGAAACTCATGTTTCGATTATGTATGTGCTTTTCAGGGAGGTTCCAACAGCCAGGTGGAAATGGAGTTGCGCAAATCAATAAAGCAACTTCTGAGGGAGGCAAGCACCTTATCGCAGTAAGTAGAGTTTTCCAGCTGGGTTCAACATTAAACAGTGCCTAATTCGGCTCAAATCAATAATTCAGTAGAATTGCTTGTGACTGTTATGATTATCCTGGGGATCATATTTATTTGCTTTTATGTTCGTGTAGACCATCTACATTTGCACAGGCTGCAAAACTTCGGAGGTTGGCAGCCGCTAAGGAGAAGGAGCTGGCAAACTGTGAGGCTAATTAATTCATCCCCTAATATCTAATATCTTCCCTCAATTATTTTTCTGTTTTTCTTTTTAACTAATGAGTTGCTGAAAGAGTATTGTGAAATGAGATACCACTTCTTATCAATGGGAATAATTTATGTCATATGTAACGACCCATGTTCAAGATTTGAATTAGGATTTGGAATTTGAACTTGGCACTTGATTGCTCTGGCACTCCCCTGCATCCCTGCGGCAGGCGACATGGTCACATTACCTACGTTTAAGCCTTTGTAGCTATCCTATCCTTAGGATCCCTCTCATTCGGATGTGGTCTCGATTAATTCATGTTCCTTCTCCTTTACTCGAGTGTCACATCATAGTTTGTAGTTTTTAACTAGCATATTTTCATGTTTGTGTATCTATTTCTTTGGGCACACTAAACCACATTTTTCATTTGGCCCATGTTAAATACCATTTTACGGTTGCTTGGGAAGCACTTATATATAGGGCTTTACCAAGTTTTTTATTTTCTATAATTCGTTTCAAGTTATCCAACTAGCAGAAGCAATGATTTGTGGACTTGTATTCTTATTTTGTCTAAAACCCACTGTCACTCAAAATGCATTTTGAAGGCCAACTATAATATAAGGGCAGCAAATAGCCGTATTTATCATCATAAACTAGGCTCAACTTCTGTTAATCTTATTTCCGCAGTTTTCCACCATTAATTGCTTTTGTTCCCTTCAGTACTACTTAATAAGATACTTCAGATTACATTATAGATTCATTTTGAATGACATTGCTGCCAGATCAAGAATCACGTAATAAGGAGATAAAGACATCCTATGGTTTATACAGTCGAGTACTGTTGATATCAAAGGTGATTTTATTGTACTGAATGTTCTAAGAAATGTGTTTATTTGTTGGGGGTTCTTTTACAAAATTACTTATCTTGTGGTCGTGTAGGTTTTTATGTATATTGCGCTGGTTTTCTGGTTTTGGAGAGTTTCTGTTGCAACTGTACCTCATCACCTTGTGCAGCCATTTGGTAATCACTCTCATTGCCAGCAAATTTCTGAAGAACAACTAAAAAGAAATTTCATTTCATTTAAGTATTAACTATTATAGTGTCTTGATGCTCCCCCTTCTGCAGGAAGAGTTTTATCTTGGAAGGCTGGAGGTATCGTAAATGATTATGTGAAGGTAGAACAATAATCACTACTCAATTGTCCGTAAATAACCTCTTAGATCACAGTCAATTTATTTTATCCCTCAAGCATAATACCACTACCCCTATTTGAAAAATGATACTTACATGTTCAGCATCCCTATACATGATATGATAGAATTAGGAATATGATTTAGGGTATTGAGGCTGTGATAGTGGCTAATGTATGGCATGGGATGGTAACTGTTGAGCTTTGATTGAGGAGGTACTGCTAGGTTTGCTTTATTGGGGAAGAAGGTAAAATTTTGTAGCATACTAGTTTCATTACTATCTTGTGGGATTTGTCTTGAGAGAGACAATAGGATTTTTAGGGGGTGGAGAGGTCATGAAATGAGGTGGGGGAGGTGGTGAGGTTTAACGCCTCATTGTGGCATCGGTTACAGGATCTTTTTGTACTTATGATCTTGGTTTGATTTTGTTACAAGTGAGTCCCTGTTTATAGTTTTTCCTGGATTTTCTTTTCTTGTTTCTTATATGTCCTTGTAAATTCTTTCATTTTTCTTTTTCACTAAACGCTCGGTTTCTTACCCCAAAAAATATTATAGAGTAATTCGAGGGGAGTTAGAGTGATTCGTAATAAACAAAGTGGGGGAAAAGTTAAAGGTAGGCATTTGTTTTATTCGATTAGGGCTTGAGTTAGTATACTATGAGAGGGAAGTTCCCAAGTACCTCGAATACGAGGGGTGTTATATTTGATTTCTTTTGTAGAGTCGATATGTTCGGGTTCTAGTTCTATTAGCATACTACTGGTGATAACATGAAACTACTGTCTATAGCTACGATCTTTACCTGATTAGTTATGTTGTCATGATTAATTGCAGGTTGGAATTATACCTTGGTTGATACTGTCGACACGGGTTAGCAAATATGTATGTCGGGTCGCCCGCTAAAAAGGTGATTGAAGGTAAATGTGATGTAGAATGAATGATACATCACCGTATGCTATGTGTCACGGTCATACAAAGGCAATTGTGACACTGTAAAATCTTGGGCAACCCATCTTTTCCTAAATTTCAATTAGGGGAGGCAGGACAAGTTTTTCAGCCCCACCACTTTTTCTTCTTATATTCATTCAAATGAGGTTCAGCATTGTTGCTATTTTCCTTTTCAATAATATTCTTATTCTCTTAAAAAGAAATTATAATATTATTATTGGTATATCATAAGTATTTCAAAATTATTATAGAAATTATTTAATAATTGTGGACATGTATTAGGATCTGGAATAGTGTTAAAATTGGCCAAAATCTATTTGACATTGTTATTTTTAAAGGGCAAAAAGCATTGTTATTGTTTGAGTCCATCTTTACAATTTTAAAAATATTAAATAATAGGTTGTTAAATTTTTAATTTTATATTTATTTCTTATTTTATTTGGCATTTAAAACTAACATATACCTAGCAAATTATATAAAATTATAATTTAAGCATCTATTACATTTAATACCTAAACTAGAAAGTTCAATAAAATAATTTTGTAATTTAGTCTTATTATTATCATGCCAAATTATATAAAATATTAATAATTTTTAACATTGTTTAAATAATGCCGGATGTATCAATACCTTTAAACATTAAAAATTAGTCGAAAGAAATGTAAACATTGTTAGTATATGAAGGAACACCATTAATCTATAGTCCTTATATTTTATAACTTATTTGAATAATACTCTTGGTCTATTGAAAGTTGCATTAATACCTTTAATTTTTTTTATACAAAGTTAAGAAACGCTCGTACTATTAGTATGTGAATGAAAACCGTTTATACACATCTCGTCACATTTTCCTCTCCTTCTCAGCTTTTTCAATACTTTCTTAGTTTCCTTATTTCATTCCAATTACAATGATCAGCACATGCTCGATCAATTTGAAGTTATCTTACATTAAAGTTATTTTACATTGAGAAAAAACCGTATAAATAAATTCTCTTATTTAATTTTTTTTTTTTTCGTCTAACTCTTACACAAATTATGTTAACGGGAGAGTTGATAAATAAGTATTATTTTCAATTATCTAAAAACCTTGTGAAGTGCAAAATAATGAACAAAATATCTACTTTTACAAATTTTATAATGCAAAGGTTTTCTGTGGTCACCCTCATGAGTTGCCCTCAAAATGATGGTTTAAATTATGGGTTAATTTGTATTTTGTAAATTACAGTCACCGACCATGAGAAGGTGGTCGGTCGGGTCCCATGGTATAGCGGCTTTTTGACCGTGGGCCGAAGGAGGAAGAAGAAGAAGAAGAAGAAGAAGAAGACATTCCATTTGGAGATTGTTTCGGAGGCAGCGCCGTTGGAGCGACGAATCATTGTGTTTAGTTGCTCCAATTCATTCTCAAAATGACCGATCTTTCTCCCGACCCTCTAATCGATCCCACCACCTTTGACCTAATCGTGGTTGGCACTGGTTTGGCCGAATCCATCATCGCCGCCGCTGCCTCCACCGCCGGCAAAACGGTTCTCCACCTCGACCCTAACCCTTACTATGGAGGTCACTTTGCCACTCTTCCCCTACACGACCTTGCCTCATTTCTCAATTCCGCCTCTGTCCCTTCACCGCCATCGCCCCCCTCCGCTACTGACGATGCTCTTGATTACGTCTCTGTTGATCTTCAAACTAGGTCTTTGTACTCGGATGTTGAAATCTCCTCCTACGCACCTGAAGTCCTTCAAGAGCATTCCAGAAAGTTCAATATTGATTTGGCTGGACCGAGGGTTTTGTTTTGTGCCGATAAATGCATCGACGCGGTTCTGAAAGCGGGCGTCAACCAGTATTTGGAATTTAAGAGCATTGATGCGAGCTATTTTTGGGATGAGAATGGCAAATTGGTTAATGTGCCTGGTTCTCGAGCAGCTATATTTAAGGACAAGAGTTTGAGTCTGACGGAGAAAAACCAGTTGATGAGGTTTTTCAAACTTGTTCAGCAGCACTTGCTTCCCGCTGAGGATAATGAAAATTCCAAAATCTCCCAAGAGGACTTGGACAGTCCTTTTGTGGAGTTCTTGAATAAATTGCGGTTGCCCCAGAAGATGAAATCGTAAGCCAATCGGTTAGAATTGTTTATGTACGAGTGTTTAACGTTTCTTCTTCAAGTTGTGAAGGGCCCTGATATTATCACGTTTGACGTCCAGTTTTGGTTATTAATCCCAACCAAAAAGTTCTGACCATCTATTATATCCAGATTTGAACTGAATCGTTAACTTACTACTTGTATGATTTCCTGTTGCTGACGATCCTCCTATTCTAATGTGCAGGATAATTCTGTATGCCATATCCTTGGCGGATTATGATCAGAACGACACTGAAGTTGGTAAGAAAAAATTACTTACAAAAGAAGGAATCGACCGTTTAGCTCTCTACCACACTTCAATTGGCAGGTTATTGTCTTCTTTAAGCTCACGTTGGACTTGTTTATGGTGACGCACCTTGGCTAAATGAAAAGCTCTCTGACTTGGCTAATTTTATGAATCATGGCTTTGATTGCTTTCGTTGACATAAACTCCAGCATGCCTTTTTATAATTTGAAAGTTGTATATCAATATAAAATGCGATTTCCCCTGTTACCTTAGTGCTGCTTGTCTTTACTTCTGTAGCAAATGGAATAGCAATCTTATGCAACTTTTTTCTTTACTCTGTTAATTTCTAATAGGTTTCAAAATGCACAAGGAGCTCTATTATACCCTATCTATGGTCAAGGGGAGCTTTCTCAAGCATTTTGCCGTCGTGCTGCAGTTAAAGGTTGTCTTTATGTAAGTTGCCTCTAAAGGATTCTAGTCTCTCTACTCTCAATAGAATGTCTCTATTTCATGAAATGGCCGCAAATTTTTTATTTATTTTGTTCAGCATCATAACACATCTTCATACTTCTCCCACTTGATGAAGCATTTTTGTTTCTATAACGCTTAAATACTATTCAGTCTAGGGCTTAATTTCACTTCCTTACACTATTATTATTGTTATTTAAAAATTGATCTCTGCGTTATTATGAAACTGTAGAATTCATGAAACTTACCCTTCTCCCATCTTCAGTTTGCAGAAGATACTATCGTTTTCTGCTATCATATAGAGTTATTGCTTGTCTTCCTCAACAATTTTCACGCATTATTTGAAATCATTTTTGGGTTCAGCACTTTGGGGTAAATTGTGCTCCGGTCAAGGTTAGAAAGTGTGTTGATATAGTCAGGTGCAAGGTGGGATCCTTCCCTTCTTTGTATTTAGGCCTCCCTTTAGGTCATAATTCCAAATGTCTGTTGTTTTGGAACTCAATTGTTGACATGATTCGTGATAAGTTCTCCTCTTATTGGAGGAGTGTTATTATGGAATTGGCGAGATTAAACTTTGGAGAAGTACATGAGGGATTTCTTTTGGGATGAATTGACGGAGGGAAAGAGATACACTTAATGAAGTGTGAGATGTTGATAAACCTATTTGTCTTTGGAGATTCAAGAATTGGGAATGTGAGAGCTCACAACAAAGTCCTGTTGGCTAAATGGTCATGACAGTTTCATCAAGAGTCTAGTTCCTTGTGGTATAAGGTCTGAGCAAATCTGGGTTGTCCCTGTTTGAATGGACCTCGAGTGGTTTTGGAAGCACATTTAGGTATGGTTGAGGAGTTTCCATTCTTATTGACTTTTGTTTGTTGTTCGATTGGGTGGTCACCTTATTCTAGTAGGATAAATGGCTGGGGGATAGACCCCATTAGTCTTTGTTCCTTTGTTATTACTGTTATTCTTTTTAAGGAATCAGCTAGTGGCCGCTATTTTGTGGCCGTTCAATGTCCTCTCCTTCTTTGGGTTTCAACTGAGCCTTATCTAATAGGGAAACTTAGATATTATTGATCCTCTATCGATGCTAGGGAAGTTTTGCGGTAACTCAGGGAGAAGGGATGTTTGTGTTTAGAACCCTTGTCCTTCTAAAGAATTCTCGTATAAATCCTTCTTTCTTTGTTTAGTGAACCTGTCTTCCTTGAGTTATTCAGCCTTTTCCTCGCTATAGAAGGTGTAAATTCCAAAGAAGGTTTATGTTTTTTGTTTGGCAAGTTATCCATGGAAGAATAAACACCTTGGAGAGAGCTCGAGAATGTTGCCCAACCGGATGGGACCATTGTGTTGCATTGTTTGCAGGTGGGAGCAGAGAACCTTGATCATATGCTTTGCGCTCGTGACTTTACTCATGCAGTTTAGATTAAATTTTTTGAAGAGTTTGTTTTTGGTTTGGTGACACATAGAAGCTGCAAAGAGATGATTGAGGAGTTTATTATTTATTTATTTATTTTTTTTTTTTTTTTGGGTGAGAGGAAAGTTTTTGTGGAAAATTGGCGTTTGTGCCATTGTTTGGTGTCTTTTGGGGGCTCGTGAGAGGTGGTGGTCCTTTATTAGGTTCGAAGTGTCACTTTGGGCTTCTATTACCAAGCGTTTTTGCTGTTAAATGTTATTCTGTTAGATTCAATGCTATTTTTGTTTGGTGGGCTTGCCCTTTTTGTTTTCCCATGCATTCTTTCATTTTTTTTTTCTCAATGAAAGTTTGGGTTTTAATCATTAAAAAAATTGGTATAGGATTCTGATACTGAAAATAGCTTTTCCCGGTTCCTTGATGACATGTAGTCAATGTGGCGATTCACATTGTTTTAGGGTTGATCTTTGGTGGGGATTCTGAGGAATTAGGTTGTTCTAAGCAGTTAATTGTCCAAGGAAACTTGTTATACAATGTCTATTGCCTCTAGCTTTACCCCCACCTCATTGGCAGAAGATGACCTATGAAGATTGTGGACTGTTACTAAAAATATTTCTTATTGCCTTACTTGTGCGTTGGATTGCAAATACTACATCTATTTTGCTTAGGCAATCAACTTTCCTTCTTTATATATTAGATGCATCTCTTAATTAAAATATAAATGTCGGTTTCATTTAATTTTTTCTTTTCACTTCTGCTGAGTATCAAATGGTTTAGCAGACACCTTTATCTTTCATTGTCATGATAAGGTCGAACTTTTACTCTTACTTATTTATTCTCTTTGTTGTACAGGTATTGCGAATGCCTGTGGTTGCTCTATTAAAGGACAAGGTTTAGAATTATGATAGTATGTTTTTCTTTTTCTTGTGGGCACTACTTGGAATGAAACTCTGCCATTGAGATGAAAATGGATTGATATAGTACATCTTGCAATATTGCAGAGTAATGAGCATTATAAGGGTGTTCGGTTGGCTTCTGGACAGGACATCTTTAGTCACCAGTTGGTGCTGGATCCATGCTTTATGGTTCCCCGACAGTTAAACTTATCTCTAGAAAGCCTTCAAGACGTTAGCTTGAGGGATGCTAACTACAAGGTGGCCAGAGGAATATATATTACAAAGCACTCCTTGGTATCAGATGTCAAGAACTGCCTGCTGGTTTATCCTCCTAAAGGTAAGCAGTCCTTGGTTTTATCTATGTTATCAAACCATATAGTAGGAGAGAATTAACAATTTTCCTAAATTCATCTTAGCTTTGTTTCCCGAGCAAGTTTCATCAGTTCGGGTTCTCCAGATAGGTGGCAATTTAGCTGTTTGTCCAGAGGATATGTAAGTTCATTTTAGTTTTTTAAATTACTTCACTATTGTCTTCTATTTTCTTGTGCTCTCATTCTTTCAACCTATTCTTCACTTTCATTAATGATAAATTATTTTCTTAACAAAAAAAAAAAAAAAAAAAAAAAAAAAAAAAAAAAAAAAAAAAAAAAAAAACAAAGAAAAGAAAAGAATTAGTTGATACACTTATTCTGGCCTACAAAATGACTACATTGTTTTTTGAAAAGTGCTCAAGGTCTGGATTATGGCCATCAAATTTTTTTTGTGAATGTCTTATTAAAGCCACGGTCAGATAGGTGCTGTCTTAATATGTTTTATTTCCAGCCCATTGGTTAGGCACTATCAAATATTGTCTTTAGGTGGTAATCTTCAACTTTGAACCCGTGAACGTGAGAAAAATATTAGGTTCTTCAGCTTGAGAACAATTTTGTAGGCTTGTATATTAAACAAATTTTACTCGTATAGATAAAATTGTTTAACCTACTGGGCATTCAGCTTTGTTGGCTTGCATCCTCAAAGGGATGGCTAAGTGGAAGTAAATCATACTCAATGCCGATACGGGATCCCTTTCTGCTCTATCGTTATAAACTTTCCTTGATCTCAAACATATTAATGGATAGGGATGCCAGGTTGACGAATCAGTATCATCAGACTTCGAGTTAGGCTTATCTTTTGTTTCCACCTATAACATCAGTTGATGGAATGCAAGTGTGAGACCCATTTTTTTAAAATTTAGAGGTGGCATGATCTAGCAACTTGCTGGACAGGTTTGGGAGATCGGTTGGTAGGTAATTTGCCTGATCCAACTACCAACACTAGCAATCTCCGAAATCTATTCATCCTTATTGCATGTCAAGTCATATTTATCCGATTTAACTGGCCAACTGGCTGTTAGATCGTGTCAAGTCACTCAAATTTCAAACAAAGAGGTGTCAGGCTTGTTCTGTCTCCTATTGTGATGAGTTTTTTCTTTTTTCTTTTTTTTTTCTTTTTTCTTCCCTCTCTTATTTGCTAGTGTATATTCTTACCTTTACGAAGTCTGAAGGTATAGTTTGTCATTATAATAAAAGAAAGTGCCATCCTTGTACCCATTAACTGTTGTAGTTCACTTGGACAAAAGATGAGCATAATTCAAAGTGTAAAGACATAATTAATTTTTTTAAAAGTTCAAAGATTTAGATACAATGCTTAAAGTAATGTCTAATTTTTCCTAAATCATTTTTTTTTGGTAACTTAGCTGTCACTCTTAATTAAGCAAACTCTCCCATAAATTTCCTGTCATCCCTCTTGATTTCTGCCAAAAAGAAAGTGGTGGTGATTGTTGAGAAGCAGGGTACTGATTACAATGGTAGTTAATTTCAGATTCTCAACATTTATTTATTATGAGCAGTTTGGTTAATAGGAACATATTAAGTTATTATGATTTTTTTTTCATATAACAAGTATCGCAACTTATAAATATTCTTTTTCAAAACATGAACCAATTTTGTTTTCATCATTTTCATTGTTTTGCAAGCTTTAGTTTGGAGTTTAAATGATGCTGTCATGCCACTTGAACCTGTTTGACAGTATTTCCTTCTTGCTGTAGGTTTGTCATATACATCTCTACCTTATGTGCTAACGCTAATCAAGGAAAAGAGATGGTCCGTGCAGCTATAAATGCAATCATATCACTCTTTGCTTCTGAATGTTCTGATGCTAGTTCTGTAGATCAAAATATCAATATCAATGCTGAAGAGAAGGGTTCATGTTTACTTTGGAGTGCATCATACATTCAGGAATCAAGTGCGGTGAGAATTGCTGGATGTCCACAGAACTGTGCTTTTGCTTCTTAATCATATCCTCATAATAATTGGTGCCACTCATATAAAATATAAGTATCGGTGCCCTTATTAACATTTTTTCCGATGATAAGAGAAAAGTACACAAAGGGTCTCTAACTGAAACACAATGAAGAAAAGAAGTTCGAGAGCAGTTACAAAATCTAAGAAACCAATAATACAAGCAAAAACTATAAATTCTCACAGT
Organism: Cucurbita pepo subsp. pepo; assembly: GCF_057944985.1. Lineage (NCBI taxonomy): Eukaryota > Viridiplantae > Streptophyta > Magnoliopsida > Cucurbitales > Cucurbitaceae > Cucurbita > Cucurbita pepo. The sequence continues at coordinate 12,739,674 of NC_141811.1, forward strand.
TCCATAAAAAACTTAGAGATCATTTTGTTAACCTCTAGTCATAACTGTAAAAACATGGTACTTAAGCTTCTAACCTGTAAGATCTGAGCTATACCTCCATGATTTCTGAAATAAAACTACAAAAATAGCATGATAGAAATGATATATATTATATAATACTGACATTCTACTGTGACATTCTGATATTTAGTGGCTAGCTTTCCTTCCCTGATTGAGCAACAGCTTTTTAACCTTCTTGAAGTTGTGATTAGTGAGAAGAGGATGCCCCAAAGCTATTAGGTCCAACCTTAAATTCCAAGGGAGTGCACCATCAAATAGATTAGAGAAGTATGTCCTAGAAGAACTTTTTATGATTTTGAGGTTATTCTGCTCTCTCACAAAGGATGCATCTATTTGGAAAGAGAGCCAAAGAAGGGTTCCTACTTTGGATCTTATCTTGGTGTTGATGCTTTCTAATAGAACTTTTTAATGAAGATCTTTATCTTTCTTGAATTTAATAGATATCAGGGTTTAGAACCTGTTTAATTTAGGGGAGTCAGTATCTTAGAGGAGAGAGCTGTTAGTGGAAGAATTCGAATGATCAAGGGGTCAAAAAAAAAAAAAAAAAAAAAAGATTGTCGGAGTCCAAAATACTCTCCAACCAGATGGTTTTCCGTATGAAGTGTGGGCTAGGGTCTTGAAGGTGTTAGTGAAGATGGCATAAAGGTTGAGGAAAAGAGAGGCAAAGGAGAAACTTGATTGCCTAGTATCGTCTCTGAACTCCGAGATAATCACTAGGACATGAATCAATGTTCCAAATTTACATTCCATCACAGGGAATTTTCTTCATATGAGAAAGGCTGTAACAATTTAGCTCGAAAATATGCCTATTGTTGTAGATTTGACCCATACTTAGGCCACCATTGACAATTGAAATAGAGACCATATTCCAGTTTACCATGGCTGCCTTCATGAAGGACTTTACCCTTTCCGAAAGAAATCCCAAGACCCTAATGTTTGTCTCATAGCTTCTGGGATGCTTACCAAGGGTATATTAGTTCCACTTAGTAAAGAAAACCTCAACTTAATCTTTTGTTTTGTAATGGATTTTAAACAGAAGAATTAGTATTCTCGTCACTTATAGGCATCCTTAGATAGTTGAAGGAGGGATTGAACTTGATGGCTCCACGTCCGAGCATCTGAATCCACTTCAAAAGGCTGGGTGTTGGATGCCCACCTTGAGTTATCAGTGTCAAATCTTAAACCCAGAAGAAATATGTTGTTATTTACTCAGTTAGAGTAGATCTTTCTATGTTTTTGCTTCCACTGGTCATAAAGATATTGGATCTTTGCATATTGATGCATATTCTTGCATGCCAATTTTGGGGCTTAGTATTAATAGAGGTAAGAGTTATGCTACAGGTGTTGATCATGAATTCATGATCAAGGTAATTGTTCAGGTGGGCTTCCTTTGTTGATCATGAAGTTCTGTCTTCGAGAAGGATGAAGATCCATAATTTTTTTCTTTGCACCTTTATGTCCCTTCTTTTTATCCGTAAAGTTATGGTCTCTTGATGTTTTGAAGGCATACAGTTAATGATCATTTTTTTATCTGATCTAAAGTAGAGAACTAAATCATTTGGGATGATGTTTATGATTGGATGATTAAACCCTTTGTTCTAACCTTGACATGCATCTTGTTCAGCTGACTGCAATGTAAATCTAGCGGTAACATGTTAATTTTTCAGGGTCAATTTGGACCAGTGAGCTTCACTCCTACGCCTGATGGAAATCTGAACTACGATGACCTTATGAATGCAACATTTGAGGTATACGGTTTCTTTGACATAACTGTTGAGTTGCACATTCACTTCCCTTTTTATTAAACCTCCTGCTGTTGAGTTGCATATTCACTTCCCTTTTTATTAAACCTCCTGCAAGTTTATCATTGCAAGTTTATCGTAATAAGGATCCTGTAATGGCCCAAGCTCACTGCTAGTAGATATTGTCCTCTTTGGGCTTTCCATTTCAGGCTTCTCCCAAGATTATTTTTAAAATGCGTGTGCTAGGGAGAGGTTTCCACATCCTTATAAAGAATGTTTCGTTCTCCTCCTCAACCAATATGGGATCTCACAGTCCACCCTCATTCGGGGCCATCGTCCTCGCTAGCACTCGTTCCTTTCTTCAATTCACCTCCCTTCGGGGCCTAGCATCCTCGCTGACACGTTGCTCGATGTCCACCCCCTTCGGGGCTCAACATCCTCGTTAGCGCACCGCCTGGTGTCTAGCTTTGTTACCATTTGTAACAGCCCAAACCAACCGCTAGCAGATATTGTCCTCTTTGGGCTTTCTCTTTTGAGCTTCCCCTCAAGGTTTTTAAAAAATGCGTCTGCTAGGAAGAGATTTTCATACTCTTGTAAAGAATGTTTCGTTCTCCTCCCCAATCGACGTGGGATCTCACAGATTTCCTCCCACGTGATCGTTTCCTATTAGAAATCTAACAACCACATCTAGCATCTCATAGACAGATTCTCAATAGACATCCATGTCATATTTCGAGTGTTGCCACCATGCATGCATGAGGGATTACATGCAATCATTCCATGTCTTAATGAATTTATACACAGCCCAACATTTTGGCACTAAAATGTAAACATCCTTTTCCTCTGGTTTGTACTTGACAGCTATTTCAGAAGATGTATCCTAATGAAGAATTCTTTCCCAAGACAACTTCAACTGCAGTCCATCAAGACGATGATGGCGAAGAGAGCTAATGATGGCATATTACGACTCATTGAATCTACTTATCATGCATAGTGTCATCGTCGTCGAATTGGTCCTGGAAAACTTCCTGCAACCTCGTCTCTGAGATTGGTCGGGTGTCGGGCATACCTCCATTTGAATCAACAAAGTCTATGTTGCTGATGCTTCTTTTGGCGTCTGCAGGATTCAATCAAATACATGATAATGCAAGACCATGCATGCGACCGAGTTATATATGTGAATCCAAGCACTCCCTTAAAGAATGCAAAAGAACGTAGGTGGATTTCCTAAGGTTATACACTTTATATGATCAAACACTTCATGTTATACACAAGTTTAGTTTAATTATATGCATTCTCCTAAATGGGGGAGAAACCATAACTTTCCCCTGAGGTTTGTTTGTTTGATGATGCATAGCTATGGTGCTGTCACCCGAACGTTGTCGTTTTGTCTTCATTGATACTGTCGTCGTGGTCTTATTTAATCAGACTGGGCAATGAAAACCTTGTCAAACTCTGGAGCTTTATCAGCAAGGAAAAAAAGGGGGAAAAAAAGGGGCCAAGAGTATCAAAGTCAAAGCAAAATGGTTGTTCCAAGTCAAATGGAAAGTTGGACTTTGAATTTTTCAATTGAAATATTTAATTACTCTTTATTTTCATTAATTTCCACACAGCTGGAGCCGACCAAGATGTGAATGTTTCCTTCTTTTTTTTTTTTTTTTTAATTAAAAAAAATTCTTTCTTTTGACTTTTTTCTTTATGTTCTAATTAATTTCTAATTTTTCAAATATATTTTTTAATTTTATTTATTTTAAGTAAAAATAATAGTTTATTTATTGCTATTATTTTTACCAATTAATATCTATTTACTAATACTCTCCCACCGAGATGACGAGTTTGCTACCCAAATCAATCCAACCATTTTCTCGTGAAATAAAAGTAAGATTTTTGTTTTTAAAAAATTCTAACAAATTTAAACCAAAATAAATAAAAAAAATTAATACAACCCGTCTTTAGGGTTCGGATTGGATAATCTAAATTCGGTAGGTCATATGATACTTTAAATATTAACAACATTAAATATTTTATACTATTATAAATACTTAGTAAAAGAAAGTAGGGATTTGTAAAAAACAAAAAATAAATGAAAAATAAGTTTTGTCTCTTACTCTTGACGTTTAGGTCTATGTAATTTCACGTTTTTAATATTTTATCCTTTCAAAATTGTACTTTGAAAAATTCAAACAGTCATTTTCACAACACTGAGAAATGGGTATATTGGCAAAGTGACTAAGTTTTGTGGTTTCTATAAAAAGTATTAGAAAGATTCGACCATCCAAACAATTATATATAAACCAAAGCATAAGAGCTGAATTGGGTTAGATTTTTTTTCGATTTGGATTGAATTGAATTTTTTAAAAATAAAAAATTTGATTTACTTCCTCAGTTGAAACTGTTTTTGGTTAGATAATCCGACTAACCTTAAATTAGGGTTTACAACCCAATCTAACCCTACTTTTAAGATTGTTATAAAATAACATAAATTCACTAACCTTAAATTAGGGTTTACAACCCAATCTAACCCTACTTTTAAGATTGTTATAAAATAACATAAATTCTTAAAGATTATTGTTATTATTATTATTATTATTATTATTATTATTATTATTATTATTATTATTATTATTATTATTATTATTATTATTAGAGTAACAAAATTATAATAATTTTTAAAATAATGGGGAGAATGATTTTGTTTTTGTTAGTGGATTTCAATCATTAAAAAAACTTAAAATGAATCATAATTCATTAATTAGGTCATCACCTTCTGTAATAAATAAATAAATAAATAAATAAATAAATAAATAAAAGGCATCACTAATGTCTTTGTTTATATTATTTTCCACATTTCATGAATCTTTAAACGATAATTGATTAATGGAATAAATTAAAATTTGGTCACATTTAAAATGCATCGTTTCCTCAATTTTTTAAACTTTATTATAAGCTGAAAAATGACTTCAATTTTTACTCTTCTTATAAATAATAATTATTATTTTTTTTCATGTTAAATCTAAAAATTTAAAAATAAATAAAAATGAGTGAAAAACTATACTTAAACCTTTGTATTTATTTATAATTTATTTTTTGTTCATACAAAATTCTATTTTGTATATTACAATATAATTAATCCGTTTAACACGACTATATATGTATATAGATGCGTTTTAAAGCCTTGAGGAGAAGTTCGAAGGGAAAATCCTAAGGAGGACAATATCTGCTAGCGATGGATCTGGGCCGTTACAAATGGTATCAAGCCAGACACCGGACGATGTGCTAGCTTTCTCGCTATTTCTCGAAAGGGTAGACACAAGGCGGTGTGCCAGTAAGGACGCTGGCTCCCGAACGGGGGTGGATTTGGTGGCGGTCCCACATCGATTAGAGGAAGGAAAGAGTGTCAGCGAGGACGCTGGAATTTTGAAGGGTGTGGATCTAGTTCGTTAAGGGAAGCTCGAAAGGAATTTTCATTAAGGGAATTTTGAAGGGAATTTTCGTTAAGGGAATTTTGAAGGGAATTTTGAAAGTCTTGAAGGGAAGCTTGAAAACGGTGGATCTAAATATATATATATATATATTAGATAAATGGTTTGAATTCTGAAATGAAATAAATAAAAAAAAAATGAAAAGTGTTCAATGAGTTTGAGAAGACTATAATTCCAGTCTTCGCCTAAGAGATGATTTCGAAATCGTTGCGGAGAGAGAATTGAAAAGCTTGAGGTCTGTATGCGGTAATCTGTTAGAGCCATATTATCAGATTACAAGATTGAAAGTTGTTTTTGTGCGTTTTTCACACCAATTGTCAGCGATTACGTGAGTGGATTTTTCTTTTTGGTTCCATTGACCGAGAAATTCAAGCTCCAGTTATGGAAGAGTGCGCAATCCAATGATAAGCGACGTATAGAGGCTTTTCCTTTTCTTTCCTGCTCGCTTTACGCCGATTCCCTAAGATTTTGGTCTTGACTTCAGTTTTTTCTTGTTTGATTTGCGGACGAGAATTGCTGAAGTTCTTGTTTCGTTGATTGAACGCAATAAAACTGTTAAGAATGGGAAATTGTTTACATTCTTCAACTCCTCGTGCTAATTCCATTAGCAGCCAGGCGCTATCTTCTACTCCAGGTACTAATTTCAAACGATTTATCTTCGAAGTTACTTTTAGAATGCATTTCAGATTCACTTTCTGCTTTTTGCTGTGATTCTTTTTGTTTCTTCCGTTGATTTTATTGTATCTTGTGCCATTTCATAGGGACATCGAGCAATCACAGCAAGAGCGTAGGGTTTTCAGGTACCAATAGCACCGCCGGCGCAAGTCTATTTTCAGAGGCGGCGAGCGTGGATGTGAATGAGCGCTATCCGAACGGGAAAATCCTTGACCAACCAAACTTGAAGGAGTTCAGCTTCGCTGAGCTGAAACTCGTTACCAAAAACTTCAGACCTGAATCCTTGATCGGTCAGGGAGGTTTTGGGAAGGTGTATAAGGGCTGGGTTGATGAGAAGACGCTGGCTCCTTCTAAGAGCAATTCTGGAATGGTGATTGCCATTAAGAAATTAAACACAGAAAGTGTCCAAGGTTTTCAGGAGTGGCAGGTAAAAATTTAGCTCATTCTTGGATCATCTAATATACTGTATTGAGTATTCTTTGGTCAATAGAAATAATTAGTTGCCGTTCTTGCTTTATATGGAACTCTTAGCTACTTAACAAAAGTAGATGAACATTATTATTATTATTATTAGTTCTGAACAGAACTACGAAGATCCATCTACCAATTTAGAATTAGCCTAAATACTGCAAGGATTAAAGGGCTTTTCATTTTCATGTTCATTGACTGTTTGAGGTTATATTAATTGGTATCAATTGAACTGGTGACATTGGTCCATCAATCATTTGACGTTAAGTTATGTGTGCCAGAGAATGTAGCCTTTGTTCTGTCATACTTGGCACGCCATTTTTTTGCTCGAACTTTTTTAAATTTCAATTTTGACATACCTTGTTTGACACAGATTAAATTGGAAATTTGTAGTTACATGTTTCTACTCATGGAGCCCAAAAAAAACATAAAACTAGAACCTGTAAGAACTGGTGCATTTTTTTTACCTGTAAATGCTATTAGGACTTGGGAGCTCTGCTGGTGTATGTAGATGGTTTTGCAAATTTATCAATTCGATCGGAGTCTACTGTGCAAGGTCGAATAATGTCCAACTCTTCATTTGATATAATGCAGGCTGAAGTGAACTTTTTAGGACGGCTGAATCATCCAAATCTTGTCAAATTATTGGGTTTCTGCTGGGATGATGAAGAATTGCTTCTTGCATATGAATTCATGCCCAGGGGAAGCTTGGAAAACCATCTCTTTGGAAGTATGATGTCCTTAAACAAAGGATAAGTTTAAATTGATTCTTCATTATCTGTGCTGATCTTTGGTTTTTGTGATGAACAGGGCGTTCTTCCATAGAACCCCTATCTTGGGAAAGAAGGCTCAAGATTGCAATTGGCGCAGCTAGAGGCTTGGCTTTCTTGCATTCCGCAGAAAAAGAAGTTATATACAGAGATTTTAAAGCGTCAAACATTCTTCTAGATATGGTTTGCCCTACTTTCTGCAGTCTATTTTTAGCTAAATTAGTAATTTTATGTTATCCATCATATCTTTCATTATTAGATATGTTTATATACTCATGGATAATGTTAACACACTGTTGAACTTCTTGGTCCATCCTGTTTTCCTGTCTCATTTCATCTTTCTCTTACCATTCTATCTAAATTTTCCCTTTTATATTCACGTGTAGGATTACAACTCGAAAATCTCGGATTTTGGCTTGGCAAGATTGGGGCCTGCAGGTGAAAGATCACATGTAACAACAAGAATTATGGGCACGTACGGTTACGTTGCCCCGGAATACGTTAGTACAGGTGATAATATCTGTCATTGTTGAGTTATGTATTCCAAGTAGCTTGCCTATTCGATTTTCTTGCAAATGCATAGAGGAGAAGTAGAAACCATGACAATTTGGAGGAGTAGGTTGAGGATTATCGAGAGAAGTAGTTCCACATTGGCTAATTAAGAGGATGATCATGAGTTTTTAAGTAAGGAATATTATTTCCATTGGTACGAGACCTTTTGGGGAAACCAAAAACAAAACCATGAGAGCTTATGCTCAAAGTGGACAATATCATACCATTGTGGAGAGTCGTGATTCCTAACAGACTATACTATATATAATTTGATTTCACATGTTCTCTGATCAATCTTATTGCGTCAACATTGAAACTCATGTTCATTGCTAAACTACTACCAACAATCTTTGCCATTACTGATCCTACACAGGTCATCTATACGTGAAGAGCGACGTTTATGGGTTTGGTGTGGTGCTGCTCGAGATTATGACAGGCTTGCGAGCACATGATCCGAATAGGAGCTACGAACAGCGCAATCTGGTCGAATGGGCCAAGCCACGCTTGGAGAAGAAAAAAAAGATCAAAAGATTAATGGATGCAAGAATAGAAGGTCAGTATTCATTGAGAGCAGCCGCTCTAGTGGGAGATCTTACTCTAAAATGCCTGGAAACAGATCCTAGAAAGCGCCCCTCCATGCAAGAAGTTCTTGAGGCATTGGAACAGGTCGAAGAATCGAGGGAAAAACCGAAAGAGTCGAAGAATAGCGACTCGCAGTCTAAACAACTTCATCAAAAACAGGCAAACAATTCATCAGCTAAATGAAGGCCATAAGGTGAGAAAAACTGAACATGATCATTCAACATTGTATACATTTGAGATTGTGATAGAAAAACTGAACATTTTTTTGTTGGCCTTTGCTAATTGGTTGCCCTTCTGTAGGGGATGGCAGGAGGTGAGGTCGGAATATATTTGATTGCATGTATTATGAGTTAAATGTTTGAAGTTTATATAGAAGAAAAGCTTATTAGATACGCAATGAAAAAGATTAGGAGCCAAAACGGATAATTTCTATTAGCGGTGGGCTTGAGCGGTTACAGATGGTTTTAGAGCCAAACACTTCCATTATCAGGGTGGATTGTAAGATCACGCATCAGTTAGAAAGAGGAACGAAGTATTCTCTCCCCTCGTATACGTGTTTTTAAACTGCGTTTTAGGTGAAAATGGGGTTTGGATTCCACACGTCTCCCACCTTGACCTTAAAATCTTAGCACCAATAAGACCCAAGTCAAGTCCACTAACCTTCCAACCACTACTTTTGTCGGCTCTCTCCTTAATTTAACTCATGCGCCAAAGCATTGATCTTTCACCCGCCATAATCACCACCATGGCACCACCACCACCACCCTCTCTCATTCTCTCTACCCTTTTCACTCTAATTCTCTCCTCCCTCTTATCTTCGCCGGCGCTGGCCGAGCCCAACGCCGCCCACCATCCCCACCATCCCCACCTCCACCTCCGGTCACTCCACTTCTCCCTCTTCCAGCACGAAACAATCAACAAAACCGGCTACTTCATCGTGCCGGGGGTGGCTGGCCCAGGAGTGAGCCAAACCACCACACCATTTGGCACCATGTTTGTTTTTCATGACCCTTTAACCACGGCTCCCGACCGAGCATCGAAGCTGGTCGGCACGTCGGAGGGAACCTCCATAACCTCTAGCCTCGATGGCTTGCGAAGCCTTAGCATAGCGAAGATCAGCTTGCGTTTGAGGAACCATACCGGTTCGCTCTCCATCGTGGGTGGGACCCATAATGTTAAACCGTCGAACCACCCCATTGTCGGAGGGACCGGAGATTTCTTGTTCGTACAAGGCTACGTGACGTCATCTCCGGTGGATCTGGTCGGAATCACGGTGGTTTACAAGTTGGAATTTCATATTTACTGGCCGCCCTACGCATAATTTACTTTACTTTATACAAAATTTCAGGTTTATTTTTAAATTCTCAGTAGCTTTATGAATATTTGTGTAATAAGCTCAATTGAGCATCTCCCATTTTCTCTCCTAAATATTAATATTCTTAATATAAGTAAATATATATATATATATATATATATATATATATATATATATATATAAACCCGGTTACTAATTTGTGAAGATTAATTAATTAAATTTCATTAATTAATATTGTATTATTAGAGTGAAATTTTAAATTAATATTAATATTAAATATAAAAGAAAAAATAAAATAAAATTTAAAAGGTTGAAATTTGTATTTAGTATAAGATATATTAAATAAAAAGAGGAAAATAAATTTATCCTATTAAAAAAAAATTAAAACTAAGAGTTTAAGTAGATAAAGAAAAGAAAATCACAAATACCCTCGTGATTTTATTTCTATTGAGAAGAGTCATGTCACAGTTAAAAGACGCTCGTGAGACGGGGCGGGATGGAGAAGTCATTCACGTTCTTATCTCTGTGAAATTTTCCATTTATTTGTGCAGTGATCGGAATAGGGATTCTTACGGAAAATTAGTAGGGATTGAGTTTCGTACCGAATTTTTTTTTTTTCATTTATTATTTTTTGAAAAATAGTCATTTTAAATAAAAATTTTAATATATACATTTTATTTTTCAATATAAACTTTTAATTATTTATTGATAAAATTATTTCACCTACGATAATAAATAAAATATAAAATTAAGTTATGTCTAAAGACAAAATTTGATAAGAAAAACACGGTCAATCTTCGTTATATTATTGTTTTCCACATTCGATCGGTCATTTTTTTATTTAATTTTAATTCCAACAAATATTGTTCAAGGATTCGTAAAAAAAATTAGTTGTTAAACTTTAATGCGCAATTCTTAACATAGCAATGCCACATCTAAATCGTAAATTCGATAAAAATGAATATTTGAAATATCGATGAGTATTAATTAAGTTGCCTTATTAAAAACACAAATCGACTATTATATAAGAACAAACGAACCAATGTTAATATTCGCCACTCACAAAAATATATACCCGAAGAATTAAGAGTCGAGAGTGGCCCTCGTCTTCATTTTATTGAAGTTTTGATTTAGAGGACGAAGAAACTATTATCAACAGATAAATCTCGTTATCGACAACTATAGGTTAGTTCTCCTTTCTTTCTTATACTTTATCAAGTTCATTTCTTTTTCTTTTCTTAAATATTTTTTTAATGTCTCGATCTTTAACAAATTGTCTGAAATTTTTAGTATTTAACTCAAAATTATTTTTTTTCGATAATATGAAATGTATTTTCATGAATAATTTATTTTCTCATTTCTTTTTGTCACTGAAAGAGATGCTTACGAGACGGAGATGAGAAAGTCTTTCTCCTTCGTCTCCACCTCTTATTTTGCATTTTTTTATATATTATTATTAAAAAAAAAATACTAATTTCAAATAATTTTTTAATAGAATGTAAAATAAATATAAGAATATTTAATTAGGAAAAATATAATATATTGTCGAATATAATTTTTAACCCCTCAAATTTGAATATTCAAAATATATATAATATATATTTTATCCGGAGAAATAATTGTTGTCCCAAACGGTGTGAGAGATGTTTTTCACTATGTTCAGAGCTGACCATACAGATAAATGGACCTCTCTAGTCTCCACACGAGTTCATACTTTGATTAATTTTTTTTATTAAATAGAAAATATTGTTCCATACTTTTTATATATATATATATATTTATTTATTTATGTGTTTAAAATGAATGAATGAATGAATTAATTAATTAATTAATTAATTAAAATTTTGGAAATGCAGGGATCCTGAAGATGCATGCATGATGTAACCGTTTGGGCATAATTTCTTCAAAATTTGAAATTGGATGAATTTACAAAGATGTGTTAATTCTGGATATTATTACTCATCGTTATCACTCTCCGGCGGCTGCTCCACGTTGAGATCGAACCCCACGCCGCCGCTCTTCTCAGGCGACTCACTCTCCTCAGCAGCGGAGGGCTGGTTGAGATCAATATCCAACCCTCTTCTAGACGCCGCCACTCCCTGAGCCACCGTCAGCAAAGTGGAAGCGAACTGCTGCTGACAGTGGCGGATATCGAGCTCCGCGGCGGTTGGCGGCGGAAGAGCCCCACGGTATGTCCGTTCCGGGTGAGACCTCAAGTGTCCAAAAAGTGCTTTCCACGATTTGAACACTTTATTACAAGTCGCACATTTTGGGTCACCTTTTGGGACCTCCGTTAGCTCTCCCTTCTTCTTTGCAGCCTTCACTTGCTGCTGCTGCTCTCCTCCGTCTCCTCGCCCTCTCTTCTTCCCTACCTCCTTGTTCGAACCGCCTCCCACATGACCATGTGTCGACGACGACGACGACGTTCCCACGTCGCCTGTTGTAGCTCTTTCTGGGGCGGGCGCTACGGACGAGAGGTTGATGACGGGAGGAGTAGGGCTATTGTCGTCGATGCTAGCGGGTGGTGGAGAAACCACCATTGGAGACGTTTCTCGGCCGTGGCGTTGGTCGGGAGAGGTCGACTCTGGGACGGTATTGATATCGGCATCGACATTGATATTGGCATTGGCATTGGCATTGGTGTTCTTCTCCATTGCAAGAGACAAAAGGAAGGAAATGAAAGAATTGAGAATGGAGCAAAAGGGATGAATATGCAATAAGAAGATAGCTATTGGTGGATGATGGCTGTCTTAGGGTTATGTCTCTATTTATACTCAAATTTTAGACATTATGTAAAACAAGTACGAGGTAAATCCAACATAAATCCAACATGTTTGGAGTTCCATCATAATCTAATATATATATATTTTTTAATTTAACGGAACTATGATCAAATTAATTGAGAGAGATATTGGAACGATATGTTTTTCTTGTTATTGTGATTATATTCGTTCCGAGTCATGATCTTTCATTTTAAAATTTTAAATTTCGTTAAATTCATCTTGATTTAATTAAGTCGTGTTAGCGATAAAAATATTTGAATTGGATGATGATATATTTAAGTAATTAATAGCATAAATATTTGAAATTTGTATTTTAATGGTAATGAAGTAATTAAATTTATTTTGACCAAAAATGTATTTTGGTATTATTTAGGTTACTATAAAAGGCTATGTGCATATACATAATTTGTCAAATATTAGTTATAAAGTCCTTTTTCGGATTTTTAAAATTATTTTGGGCTATTTTTGGGGGGGAAATGCATGGCATTTGCTGTCTAAATTATTGTTCCTTATCCCATTCCTCTGTTTTGCAATATTTAAATAATTAAAACTTAACCCAAAAAACATTATTATGAAAATTAAATGTCATTAGCAAAATAGGTAAATAAATTTTGAACCAATTAATTTTTTAAAAAAATGAAAATATAAAAACAAAATAATTTAAGGTATAACTTAATATTTAGCTCATAAAAAAATATTTTCTCTTAGAAGATTATTCTAAAAAAAATTTTCAAATGAGTTAGCTATATGTATGATGTCAAATTACGAATCGTATCTTTTAAAATACAATTTTGATCTTCTGTGCTAGCTCGAACAAATATCAAATATGTATAATGCCGAATTACCAATGGTATCTTTCTAATTTTTTTTGTTCTCTAAAATTAATTTTTATTAAAAATAGTTAAATAATAATCCTCGAACAAATATCAAATATGTATGATGCCGAATTACCGTATCTTTCTAATTTTTTTTTTTTTTTTGTTCTCTAAAATTAATTTTTATTAAAAATAGTTAAATAATAATCCTAATAATTTCTATGCAAGGAAGGTAAAGCACTAGGTGAATATATTTTCACAATTTAAATGTTAATAGAGATTATTTTTATAAAAAAAAGAAAAAAAAAAATCATCTCAAAGATTATAAGTTTGAACTTAAATGTAATTCCCTCTCACACATAGTAAAAAGAAAATCAATAGGGGGCTAACTTGGTAAGGAACAAGGTTTCTGCTGTTTTTGGTAATGGGGAGAAATTTTTCTTTATTACTTCCTCCCCTCCTTGCTATTACTGTAAACCTTCGGCCTAACTTAAGCACAACATGGTGAAGATTGTTGGGAGAACGAGTCCCACATTGACTAATTAAGGGGTTGATCATAGGTTTATAAGTAAGGAATACGTCTTCGTTGGTACGAGATTTCTTGAGAAAACCAAAAGAAAAGTCAGAGAGCTTATGCTCAAAGTGGACAATATCATACTATTGTAGAGGTTCGTAATTCCTAACACAAAATCCGTTCAGTGCTCATCTCCCGTTGCTGCAGACCATTCCTCGTTCCATTTGAACCATTTTTGTCCTATACTTCCCACTCCCTTAGCTGCTTGTGCAATGCCTCCATGTTCACAAGTTGGTACCGTCGTTGGTTGTCCATGGGCGCGTTGCACATTTAACAGCTCAAACTTGTCAATTATTGGTCACTTCCTCCTCCTCCAACCCTCAAAAAAAGAGGGGAAAATAAAGAAAAAAATATATAAACAAAACTATGAAGAGAGACTCGAAAATTACGAATATGGAAACAGAGAAATATGCTTTAGTTCACTAATGATGAAGCACTCTGAAGGTAACAAAAGAGTCTCTTGCATCCAAACTTTCTTATAAGGGGATAGAAACTTCTTCCTAGAGAGAAAATCCAAAAGAAAAAAGTCCAAAAAGAATAATATCTACTAGCGGTGGACTTGCGTTGTTACGAATAATTATCAAAGAAAAACTTTCTAGTGAAAGATGTAAATGAAAATACACATATAGCACTAACAATCGACAGACTGTTTACTCATCGCTTGGAAATGAGACGATAAGCAGAGAAGTGCACGAAGTCTTAGGTCTATTTAGCGCCAAAGAAGTCAACACTACATGATGGAAGTAATTTCTTCAACGGTAGTCACTAATTCTTTTGTTGAAAAATATCTGTGATTCTAGATGGCTAGTTCCCACTTCAACTAATCTTATGGGACCTATCTGATCCTACAACATTTAGGTGCCAAGATAAAATAATTACTTGCTAGATCTTTATTTGACCTGTTCTTTACCATTCCCTCCAAGCTCTTTATTGTATCAATAACTATTATTGGCCACTAGATCAATCCAAGATGGTTTTTATCACAAATATATATATATATATACGCCCAAGCCCACCACTCGCAGATATTGTACTCTTTAGACTTTCTCAAGGTTTTTAAAATGCATCTGTTAGGGAGAGATTTCCACACCCTTGTAAAGAATGTTCCGTTCCTTCTCCAACTAATGTGGGATCTCACAATCCACCCCATGAGGGGCCCAACATCCTTGCTGACACTCGTTCCCCTCTCCAATCGATGTGGGATCTCACACATACCCAGATATCCAAACACCAAAGAGCTGATTAGATACCCTTAGTTTGTTTTGGATTAAAAAACTATATATCTATATATATAAGAAAAAGGTTTTCTCTCTAATTTGCCCATCGAAAGATTGTATGATGTGTGTAGTTAGAATATGAAGTATTGCCCCTCCCCATGAAAATCTGACTCTGCCCCCGCAGATACAAGCACTAGCAAGGTCTTAAAGCATGGTAAGCGATTTTCACAATATAATATAATTGAGGGATGATGAAACTGTTACCAGTAGTACCAACATCTTCCATATCATCATCAATTCCAAGACACAAGCATTTGCAACCCTGTGACGAACAGAATAAAAGTTAATTACTTTTTAGGACAACAAAATATGAGCCCTATATTGCTCCATTACTAAATAGCTGTAGACCTCTGTACCTTCATGACTTTACAATATCCATTTTCCCTCCCACATGCTTTGGTTATGATCACCACCGATACATCTGAAATCGAAGCAAATGCCTATCCTCGGAAGCCAAACGTTCCACCTTGGGTATCTTGATGAGATCATGAAATTTCAATGTCACTGCATAAAGCTATTGAATAAGGTTCCCCCATGGATACCTTGTTACGACTTCCCTTGAATCACAAAAAAAGAGGGGATAGGTTCGGTTGAGCTCGCATAAACTCACCAAGGTAGTAAATCCAAATTCATTAAGTATTTTCCAGCTTGCTAAGATGTCTATTTCCTTCCTTAGAATTCTACTTTTCAGCACTTGTCGATAAGAAAATCACATCAAGCATGCCATATGCATATCACCCAAACTTATTGACATAGTTCATCTAAACATCCTTGCACCACTTACAAGAGATGGTCGTGAAAGCCATAGCAGATTCAGCCCTTTCTTGCACCATTTCCTTTCGTTGGAAAAGCTAAGTACTCATTGTTTAACCCATCCAATTATAACATCTATCAACACTGTAACAACTCAGGCCCACTGTTAGTAGATATTGTCCTCTTTGGACTTTCCCTTACGGGCTTCCCCTCAAGGCTTTAAAACACGTATGCTAGGGGAAGGTTTCCACACCCTTATAAAGGGTGTTTTGTTCTCCTCCCCAACCAATGTAGGACATCACAAACACCATCCCCATCCTGCAAGCCAAGCATCTCAAATTTAATTCTGGATTCCAAAATGAAACCACCAAGTAATGGTTCCGCACAACATGACACAGAGAAACTGTATACATACTAAACCAGTTTTCTTTTTATCTGGTCGCGCTCTTATTGTGTCTAGCTAGCCTACTGTTTTGTGCTACTCATGTCAAATCATCATTATTTAGTTCAAACAATAGGACAGGTAACAAAGTTAAAACTTATTAGTGCCAACAAAAACTTATGGAGGCAAAGGGACGAAAGCCCGACAAAAGGCCTATGATATGATATAGTAAGAAAGAAAGTACGAAAATCATTACGTTAAGGTTACAAAGTCACTTAGCCGTTTACAAAGGGAAAGGCGTCAGTACGGAGTCACGTCAACTGTGGATATATACTAGGTAGGCTAGTTGGAACGGAGTCTGAAACTATGGACCGAGACTACACTAAGGAACAAGGAAGCTTAAGGATGTAAAATAAACTAAGTTCAGTAACTAAATTTATTCTCTTTGTAAAGAGAATCAATCAACCATAAAGGTCAGTTTTTCTCTTGTAGAAGAAATGTGCTCGGTGATGAATGACTAAGAAACAAACTGTCATGGCAGGCTCTGATTCATAGTGCACGAGTTGGGACTGTTTTAGGAGCAAGATGGATGAATATCTAAGTTCAAGTATTCCGTATACTCCCAACCGGATTAACTTACCTTAGCATAGATAGCTAGTAATAAAACGCTTTACTTCCTACTTGGGAGAGTAAGCAACCCAATGCCTCAGCGTAGAACAATAATATATGATGGCTGATTAGAGGACGCCATACCTTCCACCCATCAGCATTCAAGGTATTATGAATAAGCTCTTCCACGACCTTCTGACACCATAGGGAATAACACTAGCACGCGCAGAACTACGAACACACCTCGGCAAGGGCTTGATAATCCCATCTGGCATTACGGTGCATTAATAAGGAAAAATATCAAATGGGAAACAAGAAGAAGTAGAAGAATAGGAGAACAATTAGCAGATAAACAGAAAGATCAAGAGTTCATTATTTTCACCAGAACTTAATACATTAATTGCATTTTCTGAAAGGTTCCAATGGCGAGAGCACTTGGACAAATGATGCAAGATTTCACTACAGAAGCTTGAATTTCTAATCTAAGCCTTCCCAGTCCCCTAATAAAGCAAATCATGGACATAGAAGCGTGTGAAGATAGAACTTCTTCTCGGAGATATGGTAACGCCCGAACCAATTCCATGCTTTTTTTTTCAACATCAATTCATTCAGCAATTTCAAAAGTCCTGATATTCGATTTACTTCACTCATTTCTATAAATTATGAACAGTTTAGCGTACTTTCAACCGGTTTTCAGAAAAAGAGCACACGCGAAAGCAACAATTACCAAATAACTGCGCATTTACGCAAAACTGAAAGTTAACAAAAATGCCAATGAAGACTATACTCGATTTGCTCTCTTGCTTGTGAAGTTTAGGAAGATTCATGAAAAGCAATGAGTTCTTATCGAAATTAGCCTTAAAAAAACCCTACACAGAAGACTTTTGTAACTACAATCTTACTCCATTTCAGTCAACATCCCAAAAACTATTCTCACATGTTAGTGCAGTATCCACTCTTCTTACCGAGATGGCGCTGCCGCCACATTTGCCGACGGTTCGGAGGCCTGAACATTACTAACTCAAAAGCCAATTCCTCTTCGAGACGTCTGTGCTCCGCCGCATGGAGTGAAAGAAAAATGGCCGTGCCGAGTGGCGTATTCAAGCATACCGCCGTAAAGCGCAGTTTAGAACTTCCCCAATGCAGGGACGGTGCTAGTTAGTACAGACGACATGTCGGTTCGAGAGTTTTTTTTTTTTTTTTTTTAAGCTGAATTTCCAACTTTACCAAAGTTCTTAAATTTAGAAATTATTATTATAATTTTAGCTTCTAAAACTATCCAATTTAATTTTTTCTAAACCGTTGAATAAAATTCATAATAAATAATATATCTGAAAAACTCACATTATTTCTCGAACAAAAATTTAATTATTGACTTTTGAAATAGTAATTAATATCTTATTCACGGTATTATCATTAAATGGATGGAAAAGTCAACACGTTCCTTACCAGACTAAGCAGCTCACGTCATCTAATGCAACGACACGTCCAAATGTCAATAATAAATGACTTTATACCTAACCGAACCTCATTTTACGTACTTATAACTTCAGTTGAAGTAATCATCGTAACAATTTTAAAACTAGGGTAACGTTGGATTGAGCTGTGAACCTCCTAGCTCACGAACCAAATCGAAAATTTTAAATTTTTTTAAAAAATTCAAATTGAACTTTTAAAAAAAATATAGCCGAACCCAACCTTTATAATTTGAATTGGATAGTCTAGATTGTTCGGATAATCGGGTGACATGAAAATAATAATAATTAAGGATGAAAATGAAATAAAAGTAAAAGGTAAATTAGAAATAAATAAGGTGTTAGGTTGCACGGAATAGAGAGCGAAGGCTCCTGATTAACCAATCCAATTTTCGCATTTCTATTTATATTATTTTTATATTATTTTTATATTATAATTTTATTGTTAGGCAACGCATATGCATCATATTAAAACATGATCTTCAGTTTTCCTCTGGACCTGAATTTTCTTCTTCTCCTTCTCTTCTTCTTCTTCTTCCTCCTTCCCAAACCCTAATTACACCTTCTTCCTTGTAAATTCCCCGCCTCTACAGTACCAGAGATCAGGTATTTGCTCTGTTTCTTCATCTCCTTTAACACTCCCTTTCCTTTTCAATTCTCTCAATTACCCTTCTGCTCTTCTCTCTCTCTCTCTCTCTCTCTTTTTCTCCCCCTTCCCTTGAATCCATGGCTGATGCCCTTTTCATGTTATTAGGTTCTTTCTATGTCTCCTGTTTCTTTCTGTTATTGCGGAATTCGACCCCTTCTGTATTCACTGCGTTCTTTGGTTTAATTCTGGTTTCATTTTCTGCATGTTTGTCCCATTTGATTGTGTTGCGATTGCTTTATCTTTATTCTGTTTCACAATTGGATATCCATGTCGGTTTCTGAGTACTTTTCCCGCGAATTGAAATGCTGTTGATATTCATGCGATGATTCTGCCCATAAAACCTTGTAAAATTGGCAATCCGTTTTGTGGGATCTTCCTCTTCTGCCAGATCGTGGCAGCATCAAATTTTAATTTCTACTTTTGACTACTGAAGAAATGGTTTGATTTGGATGTTATTTTATAGCTTCCGAGTTTTCCGATTGATGTTAGAGTCTGATGGAATTTGTGATGGAATAGAATTAGAAGCTAATTTTGTATTCTTATGATTGTTTTTCAGCGGAAGTAAATGTTAACTCAGTTTCTTGTTCGTGTGGAGACGACACATTAGTGATTTATGTTTAAAGCTATAACTTGGAAGGAGAAGAATGGAGGCCAACATCTGTGACGTGAATCATCTCGATTCCGATGTTCTTCTACCGCCAAGAAAGCGCCTTCTTGCTGGCTTGAGAAAGCAAGGTGCGGATGGTGATGGTACTTTTAATCTGCCACCAGTTGCCTCCTCCTCTTGTTCTCCTCCTCCCTCTCCTTCCTATGGCTTCACATCTATTGAGTTCAACATGCGGCTTAACAATCTGTTGAGTGCTCATTCAAATACTAACCTGTCATCTGAAGAGATAGTGGAGGCCTCAAGATCAGCTGCAGCTGCAGCTGTGAAGGCTGCGGAGGCTGCCAGGGCAGCAGCTGAAGAGAAGGCGGCAATTGCAGCAAGGGCTGTTGCGGCTGCAAAGAGTGCCATGGACTTGGTTGCCACCATTTCTGAAGAAGCAGCCTATAAAGAAATAAACCTGAGAAAGAACAAGCTGAAGAAACATGTCCCAGTTCAGCTTCTATACACAAAATATCAACCTCTTGAGAATACCAAGACAGATGAAGAGTTAGCTCGCAAATTGCATCGAGCCATAAATAGCTCCCCAAGAATTTTGAAGAATTCATCTGGTTCTGATGCTAGAGGCCACAGACATAAGAGGCTCAAAGGTTCACCTGGTTCGGAGAAAACTAAGGTTTCCAACTGTGTGATCTCACAGGAGTTGGACCCTACTCCCAGGTGCAATGGGCATGCTAGAACCAGTGAGGCTGACTCTGAGGGCAGCGTTCAGGAAGTACGCAAGCTCAAAGCTGATGAGAAGAACAATCAGTCCGAGATGGATAATGGAGAAGCAGAGACAAGTCAGAAGGAGAAAACTTGCGACAATATTAGTGTCGCTGTTAAAAAGAGGGGAAGAGTAAAGCTTAAAAAACTGCCCTTGAGTATTTGTTCTTTCAGGGATCAGACAACTCTCAAGGAAGATATGAATAACGGAAGTTCCCCAATATCGAGTGTGCAAAGCCCGACATCTGAAAATGTTATTTTACATTCTGTAGATAGCCCGACCGAAGGCGTGATGCCAATAGAATCCGCATCAGTATGGAAATGCCAGGAGTTTAATCCTCCTCTTTCTGTCAAACAAAATAAAGTTATGCAGTCATGACCGGAATACGACATATGGTAAAAGGTTGGTGCTCATAGAAGTTGATAGTCGAGGTAGGACCCGTGCAGCTTTTCTTATAGATTCGGCTTTACTCCGCCTGTCTTCCTTTTGATCATCCTGCATATTTTGTTTCACAATGAACTGGGACACACCATTGTAAATTTCATATTATGTGTTTGAATATTCTCCAGAGTTCCAAAGGTATCCTTTATGACACAGAGCTTGAAGTCCAAATAAGAGAGGCATTTTTGTTTTGATTTGATTATATATTGCTGAATATACTAAAAAGGCATCCCCATGTATCTGTAGGTAAGATCTGTAGATGGTCGTTTTCATGGTTCTGCTACACTTGTATCAATATATTACACTTAATCACGTACAGGAAAAGGCAAGCTGTTTGCTTTTTGTTGGTCATCTAGTCTTCTATACTCTCATAGTGTTGTTTTTATTGATTAATTGAGATTGAGATTTGTATTCTCTGGATCTTCCTTTAAGAGGAGGAAACCTTTGCTTCTTGTAGCATTGTAATTTCTCTTATTTGTTAATGAAGGCGTCCCTTTTCTATTGTTTTCTACTATTGTTTTCTATGCTCAAATAGATAATGTTGTATTTGAAGCCTTGTGCTCTGTTCTTGTGTTCACTGTCACTAAGTTGAGCTGCGAAACTCAGCTTTGTAATAATGTCGGTGATCTCTATCAACTTGTCGAGAATAAGTCATTTTCGCATATTTTGTCATCACCTACATGCTCATTTAGATATAGTTTCAATATAATCGGTGTCTGACCTTTTGGAATATATTAGGGCATAAATATCACTCAACTTGTTTTCATCAACAAATATAGTAATCATCAAGACTATATGAAAGAAAACAAAAATATTCCTTCTGTTCCAACCGATCATATGATCACTATTAGCAAACGAATACAAAATGGGAGAGACCATTCTACTCTGACAAAGAGACCCACGCCCAGCGTTGGATCTATTATCCCACGCCCAGCTTTAGATCTATTATCCCACGCCCAGCTTTAGATCTATTATCCCGATCATGATTTTTCTATCTTCAAAGGGAAGGAATTTGAATCGACACTACCGTTCCTAGCCACGTGCTCTAATACTCTCAGCCAGGAGTAAAATTAATAATAAAAAGAAAAAAAAGAATCAAGACAAGATCCACATGAAGATTGCACCCCAAAGAGCAAGAGAAAGGGCAGCGACCAAATAGGTCCAAAGCATAATAACAGAGCATTCCTCTTGACCAACACCGAACAACTGAGTCATTGTGCTAATGGACATAGCCGGCGGCGTGGTGTACTGAACCATCAACATGAAGTGGTAAAGAGGATCCGCCGCCAAACACCCCAATGTGTCGGCCGCCTTCACAACCAAAACCCCAATTGCCGGCAGCGCAAAGTACCGAACCGCAATCACTCCGACAATGGTCTTAGGCTTCACCTTCGACGACCTTAGCCCTTGAGTCAGGTTACCGCCCATTATCAGAGTGGTGCAAGGAATCGTCCCATTTCTGCACACAACACAAAACCCTTTAGAACACTCTCCAATTTCATCCTTTAAAACACAAAGACTCAGCCATTTACCCGAGCAGTTGAACAGAATCTTGGACTACTCGAAATGGAGCATTGTCCCCAACAACCAGGTTTCTAAGCCACCACACCGCTCCAAAGATGAACCCCACAAGCTATTCATAATCATTTCTTCATATCATTTTTGGCATTCATAATCATCTCTATAAACAACAATGGATACTCATTACTTACGGCTCCTAATGATGGAGGGGTCATCGACTCTTGAACAATGCGGCGCAAAAAGTCTAGCGTTTTAGCCCAAATGGACGACGTTGATGATTCCCGTTTCTCTAAGCTGTCCTCTACTTCTTGGGATTCAATCTGCAAGTTAAAATATTATCACCATCCCACGAACCAATTAACATATTGATTTTAGAAAAATAATTTAGGTATTTTAGTAATAAAGTCTCATTCAACACTACAGTATCAGAGTCAAGCTCTTAACTTAATCATGCCAATAGAATCTTCAAGTGTTAGAACAAAGAAGTTGGGACCCTCGAAAGCGTAGTCAAAAGTGACTCAAGTGTCGAATAAAGGGGTACTTTGTTGCTCCAGAGAAAGGAGTCGCACCTTAATTAAGGGGAGGCTGTTCGAGGGCGCTCCAATAGACCTTAGGGGAGGCTTTATGGTGTACTTTGTTCGAGAAAAGAATTATTGAGAGGGAGTCTCACATTGGCTAATTTAGGGAAGGATCATGGGATTTATAAGTAACAAATACATCTCCATTCGTATGTCTTTTGGGTAATCCCAAAGAAAAACCACTAGAGCTTATACTCAAAATAGACAATATCATAACATTATAGAGAGTAAAACCACTAGAGCTTATACTCAAAATAGACAATATCATAACATTATAGAGAGTCGTAAGCTACCCCACAATCGTAAGTATAAGTAGTTACCTCTTGGAAGCCCTTGCTTGATGGGACTGAAACAGGGCCATTTTGTTGATGGAGAAGGCGAGCTTGCAGGTCGCCAATGGAGGCGTGGCTGGGTGATATCAACGGCTCCTCCAAGGCTTTCAATCGCAAGGAGGAGGTTTTCACAAGATGGTAAGTATAAGTCCATTGGCAAAACCCACTTAGCTGAAAGTTCACCGATTCAAGATATTAGATTAAACAGAAATGATACCAAATTTGTACTGAATCACCCAAGTTAAAACTGGATAGGTTAATAACTACCGCCATGGAAAAGGATGCATAAGAGAGTCCAAGAGAAGAACAGGTATCATGGTCGCCAAAAGGGGTGCCATTTTCATCACAAATAGCAGGGATAATGATGAGAAGAAGGTATCCCAAGTTGCCTAAACAATCATACACTCACCCGTGTTAAATCACTAATTGTAATAGTACAAGTCTACCGCTAGCAGACATGGTTCTCTTTAGCCTTTCCCTTTCGGGCTTCCGCTAAAGGTTTTAAAACGTGTCTGGTACAGAGAGGTTTTCACTTTATTATAAACAATATTTCGTTCTCCTCTCCAACTGACATGAGATCTCACAATCCACCTCCCTTGAAGGCCAACGTCCTCGCTGGCACACCGCTTGGTGACAATCTTCCCCCTTAGGAGCCAACGTCTTCGCTGGCACACTGCTTGGTGTCGGGCTCTGATACCATTTGTAACAACCCAAGCCCACCCCGAGTAGATACTGTACTGTTTAGACTTTCCCTTTTGGGTTTCCCTTCAAGGTTTTAAAACGCGTTTGGTAGAGAGAGTTTTCCACACTCTTATAAGAACTCTCCAACCGATATGGGATCTCACAATCCACCCCTCTTAAGGGCCAGCGTCCTCGTTGGTACACCGCTCGGTGTCTGGCTCTGATACCATTTGTAACAGCTTAAATCCACCCCTATCAGATATTGTCCTTTTTAAGTTCTCCCTCTCGGGCTTCCCCTCAAGGTTTTAAAACGCGTCTATTAGAGAAAGATTTCCACACTCTTATAAGCAATGTTTCGTTTTCCTCTCCCACCAATGTGGGATCCACAATCCACCCCCTTAAGGACCAGCATCCTCGTTGGCACACTACTTAGCTCTGGCTTTGATACTATTTGTAACAGCCCAAGTCCACCTCTAACAGATATTGTCCTCTCTAGGCTTCCCCTCTCGAACTTCCCCTCAAGGTTTTAAAACGCATTTGGTAGAGAGAAGTTTATACACTCTTATAATCAATGCTTCGTTCTCCTCTCCAACTAATGTGGGATCTCACAATCCACCCTCTTAGGGCTAGCGTCCTCGCTGGTACACCGCCCGGTGTCTGACTCTAATACTATTTGTAACCGCCCAAGCCCACCGCGAACTCCTCTTTAGACTTTCCCTTTTGGGCTTCCCCTCAAGTTTTTAAAACGTGTTTGATAGAGAGAGGTTTCCAGACTCTGATAAGCCATGCTTAGTTCACCTCTTCGACCGACGTGGGATCTCCATAATTAACCTAAAAGTTTAAGCTCGAATAAAGTAGAAGGGAAGGAAGAAAACGAACCAGTAGAAGAGGCAGCCATGACAAGGCCTTCAAGATAGGGCTTGGGTTTGAGAAGCTTAATAACTATCCAACCCAAAACCCATCCAAACAGGAAGGTAAGAGCAATGTTGACAGGCATGAACCACCTATAACTCACCAAATCAACAACACAAAATAAACAAAGCATTGAAATCAGAGGGCATACCATGAAACAATGTCCTGAAAAGTGACTGTTTGGGCCAAATTTGCGAACATGAGACAAGGAGTGAACACAGCGAAGACGATCTGCACAAACAAACAAAAACCTAATACGATTAAGAGATGGAAGCGCAAGATAATTATGAAAAATGGGAAGAATACCTTGTTGAGAGAGGCTCGAGCCTGGGCCGGAAGAAGATTGGAGTAATCAGTTGCCAAAAAAGCCCCCACTAAGCACATCAGAAGGACCTGCAAATTGGGGATGAACGCCACTTCCAATAATGACAACAAACCCATGATTTTAACAAATCGGTGGTCGGAAATGGTTCGCACTATATATATATATATGTATGTATAAGAGGGAGAAGGATAGAGCCTTCCTGGCTACGAGACAATGGATTATCAATATTCTTAAGTAAATCTTATTAGAGATATATTAAAAATTTGACTCGGACCTTCTTTCTTCTCTTGTGAAGGCATCAGTTACTCGTGATTGGTTGAGTTCGTGGACCATGTGCACGGAAAAGGCAAGGTTCTTTGGGTTCCATGAAGAGCCAAATATCTTCTAGCCTACCAAACCACAGCTTAAAACTCAAATTTGCTTATTTTGTTATGGTCTGCCTTCTTAGGACAGAAACTTGTCTTTATGAATTTCTGTAACAATCCAAGTATATCTAGCTAGTAAATATTGTCCGTTTTTGCATCTTATATGTTGTCATCAACCTCATGGTTGTAAAAGGAGAGATTTTCGCACTCTTATATATATAATGCTTCTCAATCAAAGTAGGATCTCACAGAAAGAAGGGTAAGAAATCTCATTAAATACTATTAATAATTATACAAATTTAAGATTTAATGGGCTGAAACTGAAATTTTAAAATTAAAATTGATATAATCACTCAATTTAATTTAGAGTTATAAAATTATTTTTTTTGCAAAAAAAATAATCTGACGCAACTGTTAAGGGCAGGTTTGTAATTATGATTCCAATTACATTTGGGCCCACCTTTCCCTTTCTTTTTCTTATTTTTTAAAATCTCCCCCAAATAAATATATATGTATTTATAAATTAATTATGTACCTACGTCATCCACTCCATCATCACCTTAACAAGTTTCTTCTAATTTGAAGTTAAAAAATTAGTTTATATATTGTTCCAATTTAAACTCGACAGAATCTATTCAGCCTTTTAATTAAAAATTCCCTTTAAAATCATTAATGTTTACGTGTACATATTGATTTAAATATAAAGATTAATTTAAATTATAGAAATTTCTCCCTACCCAATACAAATTTTGAGGGGAAGTCTAAAAGTAAAAGTCCAAAGATACAATATCTGCTAGGGGTGGGCTTATGACGCTATAAATGGTATAGAGTTAGACACCGGGCGATGTGCCAATGAGGAGGTTGAGCCTTGAAGTGGGGTGGACACGAGGAAGTGTGCCAGCAAGGACGCTAAGCTCTAAAGGGGGTGGATTGGGGGTCCCACATCGATTAGAGAAGGTATGAGTGCCAACGATAACGTTAGGCCCTAAATGGGAGTCCCACGTTAATTGGAGAAGGGAGACAAGTGCCAACGAAGACGTTGGGTCCCACATCGGTTGAGATATATAGAGTTTGAGTGACACTTGGGAGAAATTTGATTGAGAGACTTTGTAGTGTGAGAGTGAGATATATACTTTGTAAACACTCTGAATATTAAGATTGGTTGCTATCCGTGGAGGTAGAGAAATTTCTTGTTTCTGAACCACGTAAATCTTTGTGTCTTTGCTTAATTTCTATTTATGGATACGTGTGTGCAGTTGATCTTGCTTCCGCTTCCGTTATAATAATTGGTATAGAAAATTTTGATTATAGTATGGAAGCATTTTGGTTGTGGTATTAGGAAACCAACCCATAAATTGTTTAAGTTTGTGCATAGTGATGGAAAGAAGAAAGGAGATCAAGACAAGAGCCACATGATGAGTGCAGACCAAAGAGCAAGAGAAAGAGCTGCAGCCAAATAGGACCAAAGCAGAATAACCGAGCACTCCTCTTGACCAACGCCGAACAGCTGAGTCATTGTGCTAATGGACATCGCCGGCGGCGTCGCGTACTGAATCATCAACAAGAACTGGTAAAGAGGATCCGCCGCCAAAAATCCTAACCTGTCCGCCGCTTTCACAACCAAAACTCCAATCGCCGGCAGCGCAAAGTACCGAACCGCAATCACTCCGAGGATCGTCGTTGCCTTCACCTTTGACGATCGCAGCCCTTGAATCAGGTTCCCGCCTAGTATCAGAGTCGTGCACGGGATCGCCCCATTTCTTCCCGTAACATTCAAGCTAAATTAATAAAAATATTCATAAACTTTCTATTTTGTTTAAAAAAATATTTACCCGAGTAGTATAGCAGCGGCTTGCATGGCTCGAAATGGAGCATTGTCTCCAACAACGAGATGTCTAAGCCATGCCACTGCTCCAAAAATGAATCCGACCATCTAATCATAACCATACACGTTAGTTAATTCATTTCTCTTATATCATTTTTGGTATTCATAATTCACCACTTACCGCTCCTAATGTTGGAGGAGCCATCAACTCTTGAATAAGAATCCGCAAAAACGTCAACGTTTTAGCCCAAACGGATGATGCTTCCCGTTTCTCTAAATTGCCCACGGCTTCTTGCGATTCAACCTAAAAGCTTAAGTGTTAAAATATCATCACTAGCCAGATATAGTCAACTCCAATGTCCATTGGCTATATATTTTAAGATTATGATTTAAATATTTTAGGCACAGAGCTACACAACGCAAACAATTGGTGTATATTTTAAACGGGGAACCTGTTGGAGGGTCTTGGTTGATGAGACTGAAGCAGGACGAAGGTGAGCTTGTTCTCCATTTTGATCACTGAGAAGGTGGGTTTGCAAGTCGCCATTGGAGCCGTGGTCGGGTGCTTTGAACTGCTCAAGTGCTTTCAGTCGCAATGAGGAGGTTTTGACAAGGTGGTAGGTAGAAGTCCAGAGGTAAAACCCACCTAGCTGAAAGCTCACCAGTTCATTAGGGCGCTCTGATACCATGTTAAAAAAATTTAAACGACAGATAGATTATTTACCGCGTTGGAAAAGGAAGCATAAGAGAGACCAAGAGAAGTGCAGGTGTCGTGGTCGCTGAAAGGGTTGCCATGCTCACTGCAGATAGCAGGGATGACGATGAGGAGAAGGTTTCCCAAGTTACCTAACACGAAGAACACAAATGAAGTGAATAATGGATGAAGAAACACTTGCACATGTTATTAATGCTAATCGAGAAGATATTACAAGACACTCGTAGAAATTATTGCACTAAACTATTTATTCATAAAATTTATAGACAATGAACTCATACAATTATTGGAGTTGACCCTATTCGACTGATAATGATATTTAAAGAAGTAATGAACGAGAAGCAACCTGCAGAAGAGGCAGCAATGACGAGGCCTTCAAGAGATGGGTCAGGTCTCAAGATTTGAACAACTATCCATCCCAAAATTCCTCCAATTAGGAAGTTGAGACCAATGTTGATTGGCATGAACCACCTGCAATTCATTTCTTACATATATAATGACACTAATTAACATTGAATTAGCTTCAACAACAAAAGAAAGGACTGTTTACCATGAAACAATGTCTTCAAATGTCACTGTTTTCACCAAATTTGAGAACATAAGACAAGGAGTGAAAACAGTAAACACAATCTGCCACACTCATAAAAAAAGAAAAAAAGAAAAAATCATTAGATATATCCATTTAACCAAATTTTAAACCTTCGAGATTTATCATCGTTAGCTAAACAGGGCCGAGACCATAGATTATATGCGAGATCCCACATCTGTGGAGGAGAACGGAACATTTTTGTATAAGGGTGTGGAAACCTCTCTATAATAGACACGTTTTAACAATCTTGAGGGAAAGCCCAAAAGTAAAAGCTCAGAAAACAATATCTGTTAGGGGTGGGTTTGGGCTTGAGCTTGGGCTTGGCTGTCACATTATATTTCTTATCCATGTCCCCAATCCCAACCCGTCAACCTTGCCCAAATCCGATTCATCCAGTCTGTGTCACTTTACATGTATGTTCAATATCATATTATATTTATAAATAATATTAATATATTTTTAATAAAAAGTATACATTAAAATATTTTTTCTAAACGAATATTTTTTAGTAAAAGAAGTATAAATTTTCCGGGGAAGGAATCCAATGGACACAGAAAATTCTAGTTTAAAAAATAAATGAGAAATTTGGAAGAGATAAAAGATTGAAATAGAAAAATAATAAAAAAACGACCTTATTGAGAGAGGTTCGAGCGTGGGCAGGAAAAAGGGTGCAGTAATCAGTGGCTAAGAAAGCTCCCAATAAACAGATGAGGAGGACCTGTAAATTGGGCATGGAGGCCACCTCCAACAGGGACAACAAATCCATGATGTTTTTTTATGTGTTGTCCTTCTGTAAAACAAATGAACATTAATTAGCCTAATCCACAATTAATTAACTAATTTGAAATGGGTATTAATTTGTTGCCATTTTTAGAACTAAAAAATTCGAGAAAGAAAAAGAGTACATACAAACAAACCTTGGGTGATAGCTGACGTGGACCCTCCACAATGAGGTTTGGTTGGAACTGTCAATGAAATTTGTGTATTTATAGAGGAAGAGAGAGTAATAAGAATAAAAAGAATGAGGTGGAATTACTATTATTTATTCCTATGCTACACTTTTTTTAATTTTTTAATTTTTATTTTATAAGACCTGATAAGGTGGAATCCAAATTGGTTGGAGAAGCCGAAATTAAATAATTAAAAAGTTCCACTACAACATTCTTATTCTTGTGCAACATCAGATACATTTATCTAATTTTCGAATATATTATTTTCAAATATCTTAAATTAATCATCCAATCAAACAATCAGTTTGTGACATACCTTGGGTTGGAGGAGAACGAAACACGTTTATAAGGATGTAGAAACTTTTCTCTAGCCAACGCATTTTAAAAATCTTGAAGGGAAAGTCTAAAGAGGACAATATGTGTTAGCTGTGGACTTGGGCTGTTACAAATGGTATCAAAGCCAGACACCGGGCGATATGCCAGCGAGGAGGCTGTTACCCAAGAGGGGTTAGACACGAGGCGGTGTGCCAGTAAAGACGCTGGGCCCGGAAGGAGGTGGATTTAGTGGGAGTCCCACATCGATTTGGAGAAAGGAACGAGAGACAACAAGGACTCTGGGGTTTGAAGAGGGACGGATTGTAAGATCTCACGTCTATTCCTAGCAAACAGCATTTTAAAACATTGAGTGAAAGCCTGAAAGAAAAAGCTATATGTGGATTTAGTTTTCTTTAATCTTTTTCGAAATCTTACTCTTTTTTTTTTTTTTTTTTTTTTTTTTTTTTTTACATGTTCTTCCTTTTCTTTCTTAACTAAAAAAGTAAATGATAATAGTAGAATTAATAATAATAAATAATGAATTAAAATGTAAGAATAAAGAATAAAGAATAAAGAATAAAGAATAAAGAATAGACTAAAATAAAATAAAATCTTGCATTTTAAATGGAAGAAATTTTTTTAAAATTATATAAAAAATTTATTTTTGTTTGGAATTAGTAACAAATTCAAATATTTTAAAAGTTATTGTAAATAAATTGTGAAAAAATAGGCGCTATTTTCTTTTCAAAGAAAAACTAATTAATTATCGAGCATCGGATAATTAATAAATTTGTAAAATATTTTTTATTTTATTTTTGAAGAGCTTCATTCTACTTGTGGACGTCTATTTAACACACATGACCTACAAATTGAACCTAAACAGAATCAAAGGTAATAATTATATTCTTCGTTTCATCTATATCTATCTATCTATCTATCTATCTATCTATCTATATATATATATATATCTTTTATATATAAGCATAAAAGATTATATTGTAATATTGAAATTTGAGATTTATTATATGAGTAGATTGTATATAAAAATAAAATAAAATTATCTATTAAAAAGTTTTTTTGAAACAAATATTTTGTTTAAATTTATTAAATTAAAAAAAATCACACGGTAAACCCCATCCTTAGGAAAATAAATGAATAAATAAACCACTTTTTTTTTCAAAAATAATAATAGGAATAATAAATGAAATAAAATCTATTTATGTTAAAAAAAATTATTCTGAAATAAAATAATTATTATATGAATAATACTTTGATCTAATTTTTACATTAGGATCAATTTTTTAAAAATAGGTAATTGCATCATTATGGCATGTGCAACCTATTTAAATTCAGAAACCAATTATTTATTATATAAAATTTAATAAAGATAAGAGAAGAAAAACAGCCAATGGGCAAAAGTCTCAAAACGGCAGCGTTTATTTTGTTTTTCACACGTGTGTAATAGCATCATTGGTTATGGTGTGACCAATAAGCATTCAAATTGAGAAAACTTCCACTTTGGAGATAAAGATTTGCTGTTTTTGTGCTATTTTTACCACTACTTCTGATGTCTGTTTCCTGTCTTCTGTTTACTGGCGCCGCCCTTGTCTCCGCCGCGGGCGGTGGCGATGGCGGTGGCCACTCCAGGGAGCTCGATAACACACCCACATGGGATGTCGCTGGTGTTTGCTTCTTTTTCGTCTTGGGAGATAGTTATTGACAGAGTTGCTGGTGTTTGCTTCTTTTTTATTGCTTTCATTCTTCTCTCTATTCTGCATGCTCTCTAATTTGGGTTTGAAACTACGGGCCAATGAAGATTGGTGGGAGAGGAGTCCCACGTCGGCTAATTAAGAGTTGATCGTGGATTTATAGTAAGAAATGTATCTCCATTGATACGAAACCTTTTTGGAGAAACCAAAAGAAAGGCCGTGAAAGCTAATGCTTAAAGTGGACAATATCATACAATTGTGGAGAGTCGTGTGGTGTCAGAGCCAAAAGTGACTCAAGTGTCGAACAAATGGTATATTTTGACGAGTCGAACCTCAATTAAGGAGAAGCTCTATGGTGTACTTTGTTCAAGGGGAGGATTGTTGAAAATTGTTGGGAGAGGAGTCTCATATCGGATAATTAAGGGGATGATCATAGGTTTATAAGTAAGCAATACATAGCCATTAGTACGAGACTTTTCGGAGAAACCAAAACAAAAACATGAGAGCTTATGCTCAAAGTAGACTCATATCATACTCATATCACTGTGGAGAGTTTGTAATTTCTAACGTTTCTTTTTACTATTTCATAGCCCAAACCCACCCATTGTTCTGTTGGAAATTATGCCCTTCATTTCTGATTGTTTGTTCTTTGTCCTGTTGGTGGTTGATAGAAAAGCATAAAAGTTCTGTATGAAGCTCTGGAGAAGGGTATGAAGCTCTCGAGAAGGTTATGGCTGGTAGTCTAATATTCCTATATAAAACATGTGAGATCCCACATTGATTGAGGAGGAGAACGAAACACCTTTATAAGGATGTGGAAACTTTTCCTTAGCAAACACGTTTTAAAGCCTTGAGGGGAAGCCCGAAAGGGAAAGCCTAAAGAGGACAATATCTGCTAGCGGTGAGCCTGAGTCGTTACAGAAACAGCCAAGAAGAAGCAGGTTCGACGAGCCTCAATAACTAAAAAACTACCGAACACTCCATACGTGTGCCTGCATATGAGGACCTTGAGTCGTCTGATTACGAGGGCGATCCATTGGCAACACCTACACAAGGAGATGAGTTCTCATTGATAAAGCCTGCACCACTGAAATAAATAAGCTTGGTAGCCATAGCTGAGAGCTTTAAAGGTATTAAGATTTTGTTTGTACATATGGTATTGCTTTGGAGGGGGAAATGGCCTGGTTTTCATACGTACCCTTTTACAAGGAATACACAATTTAAATGTTCAAGCAGACCAATTGACTAAAGGAATGGACCAATTTGTTCTTGTCAACTAGTTTCCTCATCATCATCTTCACTACTGGCTCCAAACATGGTGGCCATTTTCAGGGCCAACTTTGCAGCCATTTCTCTCCTTTGAAAATCAGGCATCAACCTCAAGCTGTCACGCACGTTCCCTATCTCGGACATCAACCGCTCTAAATCCTCGAGATCAAGATGTTTTCCAATGAATGGATTTGTCATTTGATCGAGTTCTCCCTCGACAGCCACATGGTTTTCTTCAGCCTTGGGTGGTTCACAGATACTTCGACTAGCTTGATCTTGCTCGGCAATATCGACATCGTCTCCAAGAGCTCCAGCATCTATGGACGACCCTTCTCCGTTCCACGAGCAACCTTGGAAGTTAATGTCATCCCACATCTCAGCTGAACCCCCAGATAGTATTTCGTAGTCAATTTCAAAGTCAGATTCTTCTTCTGACAATTCTGATTGGATAAAACAAAGAAGGCATATACTTAAAATTTGAAGTAACAGATGAAATAATGAATGCAAAAGAAAAGAAGAAAAACCTTCTTCTTTGGGAAATGATGGGTTGGTAATCTTATCTCCAGTTTTTAGAATCATTCCCGGCCACATATGAGCAGAAAGAGCACCATAGAGCCTTTGAACTCCTTGTATATCACCATCAATTGATAAACCTGTAGATAATAGTACATGTAATTTTTTTTTAAAATGGAAGAAAGAAAAGGATGAAGAAGAATAAATTCAAGAATGAACGTGACACTGAATTCATGTGAAGAGGAAGCAATAGGGTTAATATTACTGTCTCTTCCTGTCCATTTTATCTCACCTTCGTAATGTAACGGCCCAGACCACCGCTAGCCGATATTGTCCTCTTTGGACTTTCCTTTTCGGGCTTCCCCTCAAGGCTTTAAAACGCGTCTGCTAGGGAAAGGTTTCCACACCCTTATAAAGGGTGTTTCGTTCTCCTCCCCAACCAATGTGGGATATCACAATCCACCTCCCCCCCTTTAGGGCCCAGCGTCCTTGCTGGCACTCGTTCCTTTCTCCAATCAATGTGGGACCCCCACTAAATCAACCCCCCTTCGGGGCCCAGCGTCCTTACTGGGCACACCGCCTCGTGTCTACCCCCTTCGAGGAATAGCCTCCTCGTTGGCACATCGCCCGGTGTCTGGCTCTGATACCATTTGCCCACCACTAGCAGATATTGTCCTCTTTGAACTTTCCCTTTCGGGCTTCCCCTCAAGGCTTTAAAACGCATCTGCTAGGGAAAGGTTTCCACACCCTTATAAAGGGTGTTTCGTTCTCCTCCCCAACCAATGTGGGATATCACAATCCACCTCCCCCCCCCCCCCCCCCCCTTTAGGGCCCAGCGTCCTTGCTGGCACTCGTTCCTTTCTCCAATCAATGTGGGACCCCCACTAAATCAACCCCTCTTCGGGGCCCAGCGTCCTTACTGGGCACACTGCCTCGTGTCTACCCCATTCGGGGAATAGCCTCCTCGTTGGCACATCGCCCGGTGTCTGGCTCTGATACCATTTGCCCACCGCTAGCAGATATTGTCCTCTTTGAACTTTCCCTTTCGGGCTTCCCCTCAAGGCTTTAAAACGCGTCTGCTAGGGATAGGTTTTCACACCCTTATAAATGGTGTTTCGTTCTCCTCTCCAACCAATGTCGGATATCACAGAACTTATCAAGTTGAGACGATTTTCCTTTTTTCTTAAAAAAACCATAATAAAGCAAACAAGCATTATACATACAGCATCCAAGTCAAGGGTAAGGCAAGGATCTTACATTTATCAAAATCTGCATTAGAAGCACAAGCCTCGATGAACTCAATATTGCGTTCAATGCACCACTCCAAACATGACCTCCTAGTTTCCCAAGAGGAATCTTCGTCTCCCAATAAACTACTTCCTTCAATTTCATAAATTCCATATTCGCCTGTATCTGAATAATCTATAGAGGAGTCTTTATGTCTCTGTTTTTGCACAAGTTTTCTGTACTCAATATGAACTGGATGACCTGGAACAACATCTACTTTATTTCCTATGCATAATAATACATCAAATTTTTGTACATCAACATGAGCGACCCAATCCTGAAGGGTCACAAGAGATGAAAGCTGCAATGACAAAGATAATAGCAGGCATAAGAACATATGACATCGATTATCACAATTTCACGTGAAAGTAAAGAAGAAACAAAATGAAATGATGCAAATAGAGTTGACTAACATCATTCAGGTCAAAGACCATGACTAAGGCAGCCAACTGATTGAACATAGGCAACGCCTCAATGGAAAATTCCTCGTGCAAATGAGCCACTGATACCGACACATCGGCTGTGTAATATTGCGTATTGATAGTCCAACTGGTTGCCAAGGAAAAATAAACCGATTTTGAGCTCAAATTTACATCAAGCAGCCTAATTTTCATTTTGATAACTGGGAGAAGAAAAATGAATTTTCTTTTACTCACTTACCCATGGACCGAAATTTGAGAGGATGAGTTCAAAGCATCTTCAAAGTCCACAGTGAGTAATCCTACAATTTCAGAAAGATATTGGGTATTGAGAATGATCAGTTTCTCTTATGCAAACGGTTGAGGATTGTTGGGAGGGAATCCCATATTGGCTAATTTAGGGAATGGTCGTAGGTTTATAAGTAAGGAATACATCTCCACTGGTATGGTGTGAGGCCTTTTGGGGAAGCCCAAAAGCAAATCCACGAGAGCTTATGCTCAAAATGGACAATATCATACCATTGTGGAGAGTCGTTATCCTAACATGGTATCAAACTCATGCCCTAAACTTAGTCATTTCAATAGAATCCTCAAATGTCGAACAAAGAACTGTGAGCCTCGAAAGTGTAGTAAAAAGTGACTAAAGTGTCGAACAAAGGGTGTACTTTGTTCAAGGGCTCCAGATAAGGAGTCAAGCCTCGATTAAGGGAAGGCTGTTCAAGGGTTCCATAGGCCTCAAGGAGACTCTATGGTGTACTTTGTTCGAGGGGAGGATTGTTGAAAATTGTTGGGAGGGAGTCCCACGTTGGCTAATTTAGGGAATGATCGTGGGTTTATAAGTAAGGAATACATCTCCATTGGTATGAGACCTTTTGGGGAAAACCCAAAGCAAAACCACGAGAGTTTATGCTCAAAATTGACAATATCATACCATTGTGGAGAGTCGTTATTCCTAACACGAACTGCCAAGTATTATGCTTTTTTTTATAATTATAATCCATGAATGTCAAGACACGCATCTAGACTAATCCCACTAACTTCAACATTAGTCACAAAGGATAATTATATAATAAAGAAAAAAAAAACAGACAACTAGCAAATACAAGTTTTCCTTCTATGAAATTGTGGCCATTTTTCACCATTACAGATTTACAAGAAGTAAAAAAAAAATACTGAGATTGTACCCAGGATTATAAAAAGAACATGAACATTCATTGGTGTTGATAGAATTGAGATGTCAATCCAATCATTATCATACTATAGGAATGCTGTAGTAATTGAGAACTTCAATAGGGTCAGTATGGTTCCAACTACCAACAGGCATAATAACAATCAGCTTAATAAACTGCAACAAGTAAGAATTGAAATAGATTGAATTTGGATATGTAAGAGAAAGAGAATTACTAGAGAGGAGGGAGCGCTTGCCAACATTTGAGGATCCAATGAAAAGGATGCCAGGTCGGCTCTCCAAAGGAATTGGATTCAGATGTAATTCTTCACCCATGACTATTCTTTAATTGGAACTCCCCAACCATCAAATTATTTTCTAATAAATGAACCAAATAAAGCACACATGAACAAACACCCAAAGACATTAGAAGTTTGAAGAGGCGTGGTGTGGTGTGGTGTAGTTGAAGAATCTTCGAGCATATGATATGAGTTGGGATTCGTTCAAAATCCTTTACTACAATTTATTTCATTTCATTTAGAAAATGTGTAACTACGTGAATGATGACAACAATCAGCAACAACAACCAAAGAAGAAAAAATGGCATACAAACAGAAAAATTATATCGGTTAATCCTTCTCCCCCATTTGACTGATTTAAATCATCAAAGTAACTAACTAAGGCAAGAATTCACCTCATCCACCCAGTTCGTCGTCTAAATTCTTAAGAAAAGGTAATGAAACGAGCAATAAGGTCACGTCCACTTTTTCACTATATACTTGTGCCCAATCGATAACTTTTTTGCCACAGTTCCGCACATTCCATTAAAAAACTCTATATTACTTGGTAAACAATGCTTCATTCCTCAGGTCTAAGTTCTTAAGAAAAAAATATGAAATGAGTAATTACTTTTTCACTCCAAACTTCGTGTCAATAACCGTGTGCCACAATTCCTCCCATTTAATTAAAAATCTTAATGCTTCATTTCTCATTGTGAGATCCCACATCAGTTGGGGAGGAGAACAAAGCATTCCTTATAAAGTGTGGAAACCTCTATCTGGTAATCGTGTTTTAAAACCTTGAAAGGAAGCTCCGAAAGGAAGCCCAAAGAGGACAGTATCTGCTAGCGGTGGCCTTAGACTATTACAAATGGGATCAGAGTCAGACACCAAGCAGTGTGTCAACGAGGACGTTGGGCTCCCAAGGGGGATGGATTGTGAGATCCCACATTGGTTGGAGAGGGGAACAAAGCATTCTTTATAAAGGTGTGGAAACCTCTCCCTAACAGACGCGTTTTAAAACCGAGAGGCGGATGGCGACACGTAACAGGCCAAGGCGGACAATATCTACTAGCGGTGGATTTGGGCTGTTACAAAAAAAATTACAAATGGTATCAGAGTTAGACACCGGGAGGTGTGCCAGCAAGGACATTGGGCCCCTAAGAGGAGGGTTGTAAGATGCCATATTGGTTAGAGAAGGGAACGAAACATTCCTTATAAGGGTGTGGACACCTCTCCCTAGTAGACGCGTTTTAAAACCGTAAGGCTGACGACGATACATAACAGGCCAAAGCAGACAATATCTGCTAGCAGTGGGCTTGGGCTGTTACACTCATCTTGCCTGTACCAACCCATACCACCAGCTTAGTCGTGAAGTATCATCTCACCAAGTGACCATATTTTTCCTCTCCCTTTCCGTCCCAAAAGAAATCTATTGGGTTCCTACCTATTTTTTAGAAAGGAATAAACAAATGCAAAAGTCCTATCATGGCACCGGATGGTGGGCCAGCAGGGATGCTAGCCCCCATGGGAGGTGGATTGTGAGATCCCACATCGGTTGGAGAGAGGAACGAAGTATTTTTTGTAAGAGTGTAGAAACCTCTCCCTAATGAACACTTTTTAAACCCTCGAGGGAAAGTCCAAAAAAGATAATATCTACTGTCAGACTAGACCCATGACCCTTTTCCCTTAACATGGCTTGAGGACACTATCAATTAGAATGATCATAGTCTTCTTCTAAATCAGTTTTAAACTATCAACTTCTCCTTTTCATCCCTTTACACTCCTCCAGGATATATAATTCACAAGGGTTGATCATTAGACCAACGGGCTTGATTGAAGCTATTAAAATTTAAAAGTAAAATCTCAAACCAATTCACCACAGCATTGAGGTATAACAATAATGGAATGCCAAAATGAAAACAGTTTGGAACTGGAAAAATTAATCCAAAGAACCATCATAATCTAGAAAGTAGAAGTCAGGGGAGTGTTACCTGGACATCTTGACCCAAAATCTGAGATACAACAAGAAAAGATCAGCCCAACAATTGTAGAGATTCGGGGTAAGAAAAGGACGATGATAGAGAACGCCTGATTAAGAAAGTGGCACCCGTGTAGGCGTGCGTTATGAGAGGGTTTATCGAGCGGGGTTTCCGTCAACGAATTGGGATAGATGGGCGGCTGACGGTAGGACAGCGGGAGGAGATACGGGCAGATTTGTACAGAAACGGCACCGGTGTCCGTAATTTAATAAGAGACGGAGAAATTTAAGAAATTTTTACAAAAATATTAAACTTAACCGTAATAATACTGAATTTTAACTTATTTTTAAAAAGTTAATTTTTTTATTAAAAAATATTTATATTTATAATTGTTTTCAGAAAAATCGGATTACGCCCACATTTTATGTATTTATGTAATTTGAGTTCTTATTCCTTTAAAAACATTTATATAAATTTTCACGTCACAATGCATTTACGTCAATACTAATATTTACTTCTTATATCAAACACGTTAGTAAAAAAAAAAAAAAAATTCTTAAGACAAAAAGAAACCATACTTCTTTTGACATCATTTGTATGCGTAGTTTTTTTTTTTTTTTTCATTAACGACTCTAACTAAGTTGCCTTTATTCTAAATCAAGTCTCAAGACTCAATATTGCATCTACTCTAAGCCAAAGTTCTTAAAATGCATTTCTAACATCTTGATTTCATCGACACACCCTCGTGCTTCTGCATTGATTTGAGACTTGAATCTTCTTTGGGTCAAAATAGGCTTGGTGATTCGAGCACTTACCAAGACAATCCAAGCAAATACCATGCTAATCGAGAACTATCTAGTTTCACTAATGGTTTACGTACCACCACAAGCTTTGCTATGTCATTTTCATTCATAGTTCGCTTGGACACACTTATCGAGAATTGGTCCATAAGTAAATTTTATAACACTTTTATTTTCATATCAAGTCACTAGTGCACTCTAGGTTGAAACCTAACCCTATAAGAGAACCTTCGTCTTATGGAAAGAGGTGCATGTTAGCATACTCGTGTCACCGACATTGTCCTAGAAAATATTTTCAGAGTAAGTGTCAAGACACTCGTCTTGCAAGCTTGCTCATGTCATGCCACGCGCATGAGGCACATGGTGATTCACTTAAGCTATGATGTTCAAGGATGGTGGAGAGCCAACCTCATATGCATATGATATAACACAAAAGTTAACTCATCATACTTTACTTTTAAACCAACCAACATAAATGACATTGCACAGGGTTACAGATAAACCAATGATTATCCTGAATAACCTACCTCCAAAATGCTATAATATTTTCCCATCTATCCCTCTCCGTAAACTTGCCAAATCAACAATTATATGATAGGGTTCACAACAAGCATTCTCCTTCGACAGTTATTTTCAAACTAACTTTGAGAAACCCAGGCACAGTCTACTATCAATTACTCTTCCCCTACTGGGAACAAATTTCTTGTAGGTAATGTTCCGCATCCAATGCTGCCATGCAACCTGCACCTCAAGAAATAAATATTAGCCAGCAATAGGAATCAACTTGACTTGAAAACCATTATGGAGGAAAAATTGAAAACAATGCAAGTGAAAGAAAGACATGGCTTTCGTACAAGGAGGACATTTTTTAAGGCGAAAAGGAAAAGGGGCTAAATCTAAAACGAGCCAAAATGATTCTTGTCCAATATTGTTTTTGTTTCAAGCCTGAGAGTGTTCAACCTGAAAACTCCAAAATGATTCTTAGACACAAATTTTAAGCCAAAACCAGCTCTACTTTACCATCAAAATACAAATTTAAGAAATAATGGGGAGATGGATGGCTAACTTTTTTTTTTTTTTTTTTTTGGCGGCAAATTTGGAGAGAAGAGTGGGGCAAGAGTGATCTACAATGGGACGTATATCGAACCAAGATTATATAAAAAGTTGTACTTGGTGAAGGGTTTGAAGCTGATATACTCACATTGTGGCAATAACTGTGGTATGTATAAATTTTAGCAATAAAGAACCCAAAGGCCTAGGAAATATGTAGGGCTTAGTAGAAATTCGAGATGGTTTTAATAACCCCAAATGTCAAACTAAAGTTTCATGAATGTCCTGCCTTTTACCATAATTACACATTGCCAGCTAGTTCTACTGGTTGATTTTCTGTGAGATCTCACATCGGTTGGAGAGAGGAATGAAGCATTCTTTATAAGGGTTTAAAACCTTGAGGGAAAACCCGGAAGGGGAGGGGAAACCCGGAAGGGAAAGCCCAAAGAGAACAAGATCTGCTAGCGGTGGGCTTTAGCTGTTACAAATGATATTAGAGCCAGGAACCGAGCAATGTGCCAGCGAGGACGCTGGATCCCTAAGGAGGTGGATTGTGAGATCCTACATCGGTTGGGGAGGAGAATGAAACATTCCTTATAAGTGTGTGAAAACCTCTCCCTAACAGACCCATTTTAAAACCTTGAGGGGAAACTTGGAAGAGAAAGCCCAAAGAGAACAATTTCGACTAGCGGTGAGCTTCGGCTGTTACATTTCTACCCCTACTTCTCATCCATTAAGGAATTCTTCATCCAAACTCTTATACATTTCTTCATCACTTGACTTTTACCTCTAAAGGAAGCTTTCTATTAGTCCCACAAATTCCCCCATCCTAACAGATTCTTGCTAACCATGAGAGTAAAACCACCTCTTTCCATTGACCACTCAAACCACCTCAACAAAGACCCGTGTATTTACATATCTCTCCAACAAACTCAGTTCCTATCCTTGTAAGAAAATACTATGAACAATTGGGAAAGAAAACCCGCTATTTAGTGTCATTGAGTACTAAAAGGTTGACCTATATCAAGCATTCAACCTTCACATCAAAATTTAGAATCATTTTATCTAATGGATCACAACATTAACCTGATCTAATCTAAAACAATAACAACAATACATCGCGAAAATACTTAAACACTCCTACTTGTCTGTTATGAATCAGGTTCACTACCATATTAGCATGTTAAAAAAAACCCAATAAAGAAAACAGGGCTCCACAACTCATAAATTTACCATGAAGACTCATCCAATTTTATTTCGGGTTCTGCATGAAGGCTTTATGCATGTTGGATTTTTATTTTTCTTTTAGGCCTAATAATGATATAACAACAGAAACGCAGCTGCAATTACATCATAAATGCATTTTGTAGGTGCAATAGGATCCTTTTTGGGGCAAAGCTATACAATTCCATGCCCTCAAATTATATATTACCCAAAAACCTGTCACTTGATTTTCTAGTCTCCCCTAACACACCAACACCTTTTTCTCTCCATCCTCAAGTCATTTCCCTCACTTATGGCCATGTCTTGTGCGCCAATAGTAAGAGGAAGACGTTTGTTAATTAGCCCATTACAGAAATTTTTAGTAAGAAGAGAATTAAAATAGGAAGAAGGAAAATGAGTGGAAACTGGAAATTTTTTCTTTATACTGACCCGTTCCAGCAGCTGTGATAGCTTGTCTGTACTTCTTGTCCTGAACATCACCAGCCGCAAAGACTCCCCGGATACTGGTCTGCGTCGTCCCTGGCTTCGTCAGCACATAGCCATCCGAATCGAGTTGAAGTTGTCCAGCTAAGAATTTGGTAGCTGGTTCGTGACCAATAGCGAAGAACAATCCGGAAACCTTCAAATCAGAAACCTTTCCGGAGACCAGATTATGGACCTTCAGACCCCCCAGGGCTCGTCCATTAGGGTCGCCGTAAGCTTCCTTAACCACCGAATTCCAAATCACCTCGATTTTAGGGTTGCTGGAGACGCGCTGTTGCATGATCTTGGAAGCTCTGAAGGTGTCTCTTCGGTGGATAATATACACTTTGGAGCCATACTTGGTGAGGAAATTGGCTTCCTCCATGGCGGAATCTCCGCCCCCAATGACCGCCAAGGGCTTGTTTCTGAAAAGAGGCGCAGCGCCATCACAGACAGCGCAAGCCGAAATACCTCGATTCCAGAACCCATCCGCTTCGCCGGAACCAGGAAAGGTTAATCGCTTCGCAACCGCACCAGTAGCGACAACCACAGAGTCGGCAAGGACGGTCATGGAATCAGTAAAGACCTTAAATGGCTTGGATGAGAAATCGACCTTGGTTACGGTCTCGGAGTAGATCTGAGTGCCAAAGCGAAGCGACTGTTTGCGGCAATTGTCCATGAGTTCGATGCCAAGAATGCCTTCGGGAAAACCAGGGAAGTTTTCAACGTCGGTTGTGGTAGTGAGCTGGCCGCCGGGGGCAATGTCGTTGGCCATCCATCCTTCGAAGAGAATAGGCTTGAGCTCAGCGCGGGCGGCGTAGATAGCAGCAGTGTGGGCAGCGGGGCCACTTCCGATAACGCAAAGCTTGGTTTTAAGGGTCTTGGTAGCAGCCGCCATGGCTGTCGAGCTTGTTGAGCTGGTGGATATCGGAGCGAACGCTACTGGAGGAAGGACAGAGGCGGCGCAAATGGAAAAACAACGCTTTTCGCGGTAAACACGGAATGGTATTCAGCCCCCTATTATTCCCCGGCCTCCAAAGCGAGTATCCATTCTCAATTGGACCAGCCTTCTCTTTTTACTTTTGACTTTGACTGTACAGGTATTTCTTTTTGCTTTTTTAACAAAATTGGAATAAAATTTTGTAAACAATGTTTAAAAGAATTATTAATTAGTATTTATACCCACAAATTGCATATTTCTGTCAACTTCGAACTTTTAAAAGAATAACTTTAAAAAAATTAGAACTATAAATTAAAAAATCTATGGGAGAATATATTCTAGAATCTTTTAGAATCTTTTGTGCGGGGTACAACTTATAAACTTCAATTATAGTTTAACATGTTTCAATATGGAGTTAGGTCAATCCTTTGAACACGTCTTTTAATTTAATTAATTTGTTATTTAGTAGCTATCCTTACATACATGGTTACTAGATACGTGCGTAGAGGTACATTATAGTACTTGTATGCTTCTAGCTAGAATTTTATTGAAAATGGGAGCATAGGATCAATATGGAATTACTACACCACGTTTATTCTATCTTTTCACTCTCGTTGATCATAATAGGCATAATTCAAATATTATGTAGCTTCAACATCTTCGAGGCAACACAATTTTAAAAAAAGAATCGCTTATTCCTCCGTCTTTCATATGAGTTTCATAATGTGATATCCCACATTGGTTGGGGAGAGAACGAAACACTTAGTGTGGGAATCTTTTTCTAGCAGATGCATTTTAAAGCCTTGAGGGGAAGCCCGAAAGAGAAAGTCCAAAGAGGACAAGATTTGCTAGTAGTGGACTGGGGGCATTAGAAATGGTATCAGAGCCAGACACGGGGCGATGTGCTAACGAGGAGGCTGTTCCTCGAAGGGGTGGACAAGATTTGCTAGTAGTGGACTGGGGGCATTAGAAATGGTATCAGAGCCAGACACGGGGCGATGTGCTAACGAGGAGGCTGTTCCCCGAAGGGGTAGACACAAGACAATGTGCCAGTAAGGACGCTAGCCCCAGAGGGGTGGATTTGGTGGAGGTCCCACCTTGATTGGTGAAAGGAACAAGTGTTAGCGAAGG
The DNA here is from genome assembly GCF_057944985.1 of Cucurbita pepo subsp. pepo. Lineage (NCBI taxonomy): Eukaryota > Viridiplantae > Streptophyta > Magnoliopsida > Cucurbitales > Cucurbitaceae > Cucurbita > Cucurbita pepo. The sequence goes on from NC_141811.1 coordinate 12,783,788, forward strand.
CACTGGGCCCTGAACGGGGTGGATTGTGATATCCCACATTGGTTGGGGAGGAGAACGAAACACCGGGTGTGGAAACTGGAAACTTTTCCCTAGCAGACGCGTTTTAAAACCTTGAGGGGAAGCCCAAAGAGGACAATATCTATTAGCGGTAGACTTAGACGTTTTAAAACCTTGAGGGAAAGTCCGAAAGGAGAAGCTTAAAAAGGACAATATCTGCTAGCGGTATACTTGGGCCGTTCACATAATTATAGGAATTTGTTCTATAAGGACTCAATGGAGGAGTTATTTTACAAATAATTTCTCGTGAATGTAATTTGTTAGATAGATATTGTTTTAAATTTAATAAATGTAATTTGAAAGGTTTAGAGTTGTGGTTCGCTTATCGCTGCGGGTGGGACTCAAGATTGGCACCGCAAGCGGCTTGTCTGGACCTACTTGGGATGAAGGGAGCCTTGTCCTCACCATTTACTTGCTCTTTGAATTGTTTCTGCATACACAACAAGCAACAACGCTTTGAAGCATCAGATATCAAACCATGGGATTCTTTTTCCCTTCATGCTTTATACTTTCATGGTTATGAACCTAGGATGAATAGGGAAAGTAGAAGACATGATAACCGAATTTTTCTGGGAATAGTATAAGCCTATGTTATGATGCAAAAGTTCTTTCAATAACTTTTAAACCAACAAACGTAAATACAAATTACCCAATGAGTATCCCAAATAACTGACCCCGAAAATGCTATAATATTTTCGCATTTATCCCTCCTTGTAAACTTATGAAGTCAACAATTATATGACAGGGTCTACAACAAGCACCCTTCAACAATCATTCTTGATATTTGGCCATTGTCTTCAAATAATTTCTCAACGGCCAACTTTGAGAAACCCAGGCACAGTCTATTATCAATCACTCTTCCCCTCCTCAGAACCAATTTCTTGCAGGTAATGTTCCGCATCCAATGCTGCCATGCAACCTGCACCACAAGAAATAAATCTTAGCCAACGGATCCGAAGCAACTTGAATTGGTAAACCGTTACGGAGGACAAATTCGAAACATTGTAAATCGTACAAAAGGGAAATGCTTTAAGGCAAAAAGGACCAAAAGTCCCATTGTCTTGAGCTCAATACATAACACAGGCTAAACCTCTCATCTTCTCTTCAATGGTTCTTAGACACGAATTTTAAGCCAAAACAGACTTTATTTTACCTTTGAAAACATAAATTCAAGGGTTTGGGAGGAGGGCAAAGAAATAATGGGAAAATTGATGACTAACTTTTTACTTCGGAGGCAAATTCGGAGAGAAGCGTGGGGCAAGAGGGGTGAACAATGGGGCATATATTGAAACCAAGATTATGTAAAAAAGTTGTTGAATAAGAAAAACAATACTTTAGTAAAAGATCTTAAGCATACCATGTTAGTAGTGAATATATCACTATGTCAAGAAGCTTCTTATTATGGGCATCAATGTTAGCACAAAGGTTATTGAAAAATTTGCTAGCATATACGATTGTAAAAAGGGGGAATGACCAAATATGTACCTAGATTACCTTTAAAAAGGAAACCACACATCATTTTACATCTTAAAGACTATTAATGAAAATATAGAAAGAATGATTATCAAGAAGGTCATCATGTTATACTTAAAAAGGTAATCATGTTATACATTCAAAAGGTAGAAGTCCACCCTACTACAAGCCACACTTAACCAACCTCCCCACTTACTACGTGTCTCTATTTGAAATACCACATAAAGTGGCTACGGATATAGTAAGGTTATTCAGGAAATCTGTGGAAAGATGACTCACACCTTGTTCAATGAAATATCATAAACCTCCCAACAGAAAAGGGAACTCGATCTATTTTCGATAAAGAAGAAGAACAAAGCTCTTCTCGCAAAATGGATACAAAGATATATCATCACGAAGAAAATGCCTCGTAGAGAAAATTTATAAAGACTAAATATACCCCTACGTCATGCAAAAATTGACCCCCTCCATTCTTTTGCAAAGGTGCCTTAGAAGTACATAAAGAAATATCAAAACCTTATCACCAATTGAATTCGTCATGGGTGATGGAGGAAGCACATCATTCTGGACCAACAAATGGATAAAAACACCATGCTAGCCCTGCGGTATCCACTTTTGTACAAATTCTCTCATGACAAAAGAGCCACAATAGGGGGGGTCAGTGGACATATTCGATTAGCCACAGTGGGTGGAAGAACTTTCTAGCCACGATAGGTGGTCAATGTGACCCATGGGAAGTTATTAACTAAATAGTGCGGGTTAGTGGCCATATTTGATTAGCCTCCTTGCGCTTGCTCCACACTATACTGAGTGATAAGGGAGAGTTGTACTTGGTGAAGGGATTTTAGTTTGATATACTCACAAGGTGGATATAAGTGTGGCATGTATAAATTTTTTTAAGGAAATAAATAAATAAGCTCTTTGTGAAGTGAGTGTCCAGGCTAAACTCTTTCGCAAGTCTTTCTATTCACTTTTAAGGATTCATACCCACCCAAGAGGTGGTGTTAGGCTCAAATAGGTAAGTTTTGTCAGTGATTGGGTATCTAACAAAATCGTAGACCATGCAAGGATGAGTAACGAGATATGCGAAGAAGATCCATGGCGAGGCTGGGAGTTCATAGGGCAGGAAAAAAATCAAGTCTCAATAATGACCCTATAGGCCTAGCAAGTATCTAAGGGTAGGTAGAAATTTGAGATGGTTTCAATAACCTCTTGAATGTCAAACTAAAGTTTCATGAAAGTATACTACAATTACATTGTCAACCTGTCTCTATCGCAAGATTATTGATTTTATACTTATCATCCATTAAGGAGTTCTTCTCCCAATTATACATCTCTTCGTCATTTGATTGTTCCCTCCACAGGAAACTTTCTATTAGTCCACAAAATTCCTCCATCCTAACAGATTCTTGCTAATCAGGAGAGTGAAACCCCCCTTTCCATTGACCACTCGAACCACCACAACAAATAAGCCCATTTGTTTACATATTTCTCCAGACTTGGAATAATTGGGAAAGAAAACCAGCCTTTAATGTCATTGAGCAACTAAAAGGTTGACCTACATCAAGCATTCAACCTTTAGATCAAAATTTAGAATCATTTAATCTAAAGAATAACAACAAGAAACTGATCTGATCTAATCTAAAACAATAATAACACATATCCAAAATAATTCGACGCTCCTACTTCTTTATCATGTATCCTTCACTACCACATCTGCATGTTCAAAAAACTCAATTCAAAAAAAAGCAGAGCTCCACTTAGATTTTAGCAACTCCTCATAAATTTACCATGAAAACACATCCAATACTATTTAGAGTTATGGACCAAGACTTAAAGCATGTTAGATTACTATTTTTATTTGGGACAAATTACGAGAATATTTGGGAAATTACCACCTATTTTATGTATTCATGTTGTACAAGCCATGTAGCTTCTAAAAGTTATCTGCTAACCACCATTTGAGCAAATTGGACGTCACATCAGATTAAACTAGGGAGATGATTCCTTATCTTCTCCTATTTAGAGCGATTAGCATACATGTCTGTTCAAACAGTTTCTAGGAAGTAAACTGATTTTATGTACCCCATGCACTATTGAGGTTATACCTTAAAGTAGATAAATATTTGAACTTTTTTAAAATAACAGCAAAAAAGAAAAAAAAAAAAAAAGATACGGTTCTCTTTCTTTTACCAAGAATAGAACCTTGCTTCAGCAAAGCAATGCTTTTATGTGCAAAAAGCTTTTGCCTGGTGATGTACCTAATGCCTCAAAACACAGGCACCAAGTGTTTGGAAGTTAAGGAGAGCATTAAAATGGGGCGAAGGAAATTGAGGATGGAAACCAGAAAGTTTTTTACTGACCCGTTCCAGCAGCTGTGATAGCTTGTCTGTACTTCTTGTCTTGAACGTCACCAGCCGCAAAGACTCCCTGGATACTGGTCTGCGTCGTCCCTGGCTTCGTTAGCACGTAACCATCAGAATCGAGCTGGAGTTGTCCAGCTAAGAATTTGGTTGCTGGTTCGTGACCAATAGCGAAGAACAATCCAGAAACGTTCAAATCAGAAACCTTCCCGGAGACCAGATCATGGACCTTCAGACCCCCCAGGGCTCGTCCATTAGCGTCGCCGTAAGCTTCCTTAACCACCGAATTCCAAATCACCTCGATTTTAGGGTTGCTGGAGACACGCTGTTGCATGATCTTGGAAGCTCTGAAGGTGTCTCTTCGGTGGATAATATACACTTTAGAACCGTACTTGGTGAGGAAATTGGCTTCCTCCATGGCGGAATCTCCGCCCCCAATGACCGCCAAGGGCTTGTTTCTGAAAAGAGGCGCAGCGCCATCACAGACAGCGCAAGCCGAAATACCTCGATTCCAGAACCCATCCGCTTCACCGGAGCCAGGAAAGGTTAATCGCTTCGCAACCGCACCAGTAGCGACAACCACAGAGTCGGCAAGGACGGTCTTGGAATCAGTAAAGATCTTAAATGGCTTGGATGAGAAATCGACCTTGGTTACGGTCTCGGAGTAGATCTGAGTGCCAAAGCGAAGCGACTGTTTGCGGCAATTGTCCATGAGTTCGATGCCAAGAATGCCTTCGGGAAAACCAGGGAAGTTTTCAACGTCGGTTGTGGTAGTGAGCTGGCCGCCGGGGGCAATATCGTTGGCCATCCATCCTTCGAAGAGAATAGGCTTGAGCTCGGCACGGGCAGCATAGATAGCAGCAGTGTGGGCAGCGGGGCCACTTCCGATAACGCAAAGCTTGGTTTTAAGGGTCTCGGTAGCATCCGCCATGGCTGTGGAGCTTGTTGATATGGTGGCGATCGGAGCGGAAGGTATTGGAGAAGGTGGGATAGAGGCGCGGCAAATAGAATACAAGGCTTTTCGCAGTAAACTTGGAACGGTATTCAGCCCTCTATTATTCCGATTGCCTCCGAAGCGAGTGGCCATTGACTATTTAGATCTTTTTAAAAGGCTGTTTTACGCGTCCTACTGATCAGAGCATAGCTTATAATAAATGAGACATTAAATAAGATTTTAAAAAGTGGTGTCATATGCCTATCGTGTAAAATAACGTTGAATTATCCTTTGCTTCTCCATTTTTTTATTTTTTTGGTGCCAAGCTTGTCACCTTACCTAATGGAGTGGAGTTCCTTTCCGGTATTTGATTCTAATGATTTACTAAACACGACTCTTTATTTTTTGGTGCCAAGCTTGTCACCTTACCCATGGGCTTTCCGAAAAGGTCTCATACCAATGGAGAGAGTATTATTTGATTATAAATCCATGATCATTCCCTAAATTAGCTGATGTGGGACTTTCATCATCCAACATGTCTAACATGTATCAAAGTGTTCAAGTTATATACATGTGTTGGACATAGACACGTTAGCCAAACTAACGTGTTTGTGATTCTTAGGTCTTTGAAGGGTGTTGGTGATCGATTGTGGTTGACAATAGCGACCATAGTAACAAGGGTGAATGATGGCTTGGGACAACCACGATGGATGTGAAGATGGAGAAATTTAAGGTTAATGTAGGAATCTGGTTATTTTTATATAATCTAAAATTTTAAAATAGAAGTCATCTAAATAAATCTATTTTAGGGTTTTTTCTGATCATTATAATTTGGGAATGCTCAAGATTGTTGTGAGGGAATCTTAAGTTGACTGATTTAGGTTGATTTAGGTTAGGGTTTTTTCTGATCATTATAATTTGGGAATGCTGAGGATTGTTGTGAGGGAATCTTAGATTGACTGATTTAGGTTGATTTAGGTTAGGAAATGATCATGTACTTATAAATTTCCAAGCCATTTTAATAAATTAAAAGCAAATCCACCTCTGACAATATCCTACAATGGAAGTGAAAACTGTGGAGGTCTTGATGAAATACAAGCAATCCGCAATGGCTTCCGCGTAGAAGGAGTTAGAGCAGCGGAACGATCTTAGCCTGCACATGGCGACACACTTCGGTTGCGCAGCCGAACAAGGCTTTGGTCTCCGCCTCTTCTTAATCCCAATAATGGACCGCAAGCTCCGGGAATAGGAGCGACACCATGAATTTAAGATCCGCAACAGCCGCACGAACTTCGCCCGCAGCCTGGAGACGAGTGAATCTCCTGGAGTTGAGACAGAAGCCTCTGCAGGAGCGCCGCCGTCTAATCCTCCGATATGTAATAGGATCCATTGTCTAATCGGAGTTTCTTTTGGTGGAAATCGACTCTCACGTGAGAATGGTTGAAAGTTGAAACCGAATGAAAATGATTATTTATATATGCAACTGGAAAGTGAAAGTGGGGAAAATTTTGTATAATTATTTATTTTAAAATATCAGATATAAATATTTTAATTTTAAAAAATATTAATTAAATTGGTTACCTGAATTGCTATACTAATTAAAGTCTTATCTTTTAAATATAATTATGTATTCTAAAATTTTAAAAACATTTTAGATTAACATATTATAAACATTTATTAGTTAATTCACAATTTGGCCGACCAAATATGTTATTATTATTTTTATTTTTTTAGAAAAAGGCAAAATGTTAAATTTAAAACATCTATTTATTCATTTCAAACATAGAATTAAAATTAATATTTATTTTATATTTAAATAAAAAATAAATACTTATAGGAGGTGATTATTGGTGGACCTATTTTAATTTAAAGAAAAAAGTATTTTTAAAAAATAATATTAATCATATCCCCTTTGGAAGACTTTCACGAATGTTTGTTTTACAACTATTAATATTAATTTGAATTTAAGATCCGGTCGGTTCAACTCTCTTTAGGCTCATTGACGGACCGACTCCGACCGAAAAAGGCTATAAACCGACCGATGAAGTTGGTTCGGTCGGTTTGGGTGGATGGGCTCGGTTTGTCGGAAATTTTTGGTGGCCTCATTATTACAATGTGAAGTGCAAAAAGTATCTGGCGGGTGGTGGTATTAAGAGTAAAAATTAGTAAAGAAATGGAGCCCCCGCCATTGCTAGGGCTTTGGTTCCATGCCAGATCTCTCTTCATCCAACGACGAAGAACATAGCAATGTCGTTGAAGCCTTCGGATTTGGACTCTTCAGCTTTTGATGCGCAATCTTCGTCCAATCCGATTCCCTCGGATGCTACTCCGGTTCCCTTGGATCCCCCCTCCACCTCCTCCACCCTCTCTGAATCTGAAGAAAATCACTGCTCATCGTCCTCACCTTCATCCACACCACCTCCGGTTCATTTACCTCTCTCTTGGCCTCCCGATGCCACTCTTTCCCTTCAATGGATTCAGCATCTCATCGCCGCTTTCGATTGGTCTTCCAAAAATTTATCTCCATCCGAGTTTCCTTCTGTTCTTCCCGTCTCTGTTTTCGACACTCTAATCCTCACAGCTTCCAAAATCCTCCACAAAGAACCCAATTGCCTCAGAATCCTCGACGACTCAGTCGCCAGCAGCGACTCGACTGTAGTCGTTGTCGGAGACATCCATGGGCAATTTCATGATCTCATCTTTCTTCTGCAGGATGCTGGGTTTCCTTCTGATAATCGTTTCTTTGTCTTCAATGGTGATTACGTCGACAGAGGGGCTTGGGGTCTTGAAACTTTTATTCTCTTATTGGCTTGGAAGGTATTTATGGTCTGATTTTAGTTCTCTCTTTAGCACCTTCGCTTACTTTTAATCTTTCATGTAATCATGCTCCGTGTATTGTCCGGGATTTTATGTTATGCGTACAGTAGCATGTGACCTGCTGATTAATTCTTTTTCTAGTCTCTGTTCAATCTCTATCAGCTCAGCCTAGTAATTGTTCTCCCATTTGTTTAAAAAAAAACATGGCATCACGTATATCCTTGCTACTTTGTAGTGTTTCTTTGCCTTGAACAGGGGGTTTTCATTTGATTAAATTCTGATGGATAATGTCTAAAGGTGTTTATGCCACATCGGGTATTTCTTCTTCGTGGAAACCACGAGTCCAAGTACTGCACATCCGTTTATGGTTTTGAGAAGGAGGTTCTAACCAAGTACGGAGACAAAGGTAAGCATGTCTATCGGAAGTGTTTGGGGTGTTTCGAAGGGCTGCCTTTGGCCTCCATTATAGCTGGATGTGTATTTACGGCTCATGGAGGACTTTTCCGCAGCATATCAGTTCCTTCATCTAAAAGATCAAAAGGGAAGAAAAATCGTAGGATAATCTTAAATCCTGAAGCCAACGGGTTATCTCTTGGTTCATTAGAGGAACTATCCAAAGCCAGAAGATCGGTTCTTGATCCCCCATGGGAAGGCTTGAATTTAATACCTGGTGATGTGTTGTGGTCTGATCCCTCGATGACTCCCGGGCTCTCCCCAAATAGAGAGAGAGGCATAGGTCTCTTGTGGGGTCCTGATTGCACTGAAGAATTCTTGAAAAAATTCGATCTGAAGGTAATTTTATCTAACTCATCGCTTTGTCAATTAATTTGAGATGTTAACAATGTTCATGTGTGTGTGTTTGGATTACGATCTCTCTTTATTCTCTAAAAGATACATTTTATACAACCCTCCCTGGGTTTGGGGCTTGACTTTCTTCCCCCCTTTTGGTTATTTTCTGTCATCTATAAAAAGTGTACCTTATAGGAGAAACATTGTTATGAAACATCTTTGTTGAAAAACAAGACCTTTAACATCAACAAACTTTTTTTTGTAACAGATTTTCAAAATCCAATCAGTTTACGGTTAAGAAAACCGATTTGGAAGATCTTAAAGAGAACAATGTGTAGATAAGACACAAATGTAACACGTTATAGAATACGTCAACATGAATTATATTTTTTATATATATATTTGTGAGACAGAATAAGAACATGGTACACAAACTGAAGAAGAATATAAGAGAATTAAAAGAGTTAAATGCAAGGAAACATATGTTCGACCAAATAGCCTAATGCTGTGATACCAAATGTTATGAAACTCTTCGGATTTGATCTAACAACCTTGTTGAAGAACAAGATCTTTAGATCTAAATTATCCAAGAGAAAGTTTTGGAACGGATTACCTTGATGATCAAGATCAAGAGTAAAAATTAATATTGTTTTTAAACTCGTGATTCGAATCACTTCACAGAAGGTTTGATCAACACCACTTGAACGACTCTAGCATGCAAGTTCTAGACACAAGAATTTGCAAAGTGAAAAACTTAGCTCTCAACAAAGCTAAAATCAAAACTCTATTTCTATTCTTTTCTTTTATTGTAGACATCACATTTTGAATTTAAAAGAATAGAGTTTCTATTTTTACTTTGTTGAGAGCTAAGTTTTTTACTTTACAAACTCTTGTGTTTAGAACTTGCATGTTAGAGTCATTCAAGTGGTGTTGATCAAACCTCTTGTGGAGTGATTCGAATCACGAGTTTAGAAACAAGTTTTCTTTAGTCTTGATTTTGATCATCAAGGTAATTTGTTCTAAAATTTTCTCTTGGGTTGATTCTTATCGTTTATGGGATTCTTGGATAATTTAGATTTAAGGGTCTTGTTTTTCATCAAGGTTGTTAGAACAAATCCCAAGAGTTTCATAAGATACATTTTTAATGCAAATTTTAGCTAAGGAATTATTATACTAGTTTTACTGGTGGTGGCGGTCAATGTGTCCGAAACTTCTTCTAAATGTTAAATAAAAATTTAAAATCACTCAACTATAAAATGTTCTCGAGTAATAAATGGTTGATCAAGGAATACTCTTCGGTTATAAATTTTTTACTTGGACTGGGCCCAAGCTTATTTTTTACCTTTGTTGAACAAAAACGTGATTTTTGTATTATAGAAGTCAATTATACGTGACATGAACTACTAAGTCGTCTCCGAATCCTTGTTTCTAGGCTCTTTTGTAACTATTTGCTTGGTCTTATTTCTCTTGACGGGAGTCCTTGTAATTTGACTCTTTTTTATGGGCCTTTTCTTTCTTGTATGCATGCTTATTCTTTCATTTTCTCCATCAAAGTCAAGTTTTTTTCATTGAAAAAATCATTGTAACTGTTTGCATGTGAAACCGTTGCATACTTGAGGACAAGGCTACGGACTTTGACTTCTTTTTTGAATACCTTTCTTACATTGCTCTCACTTGATGTAAATTCTCCCCATATTTTTAGGACTATAGCCTTACTTCTCTTACTTCACATTTTTTTATAAGAGACAATTTCATTGATGATTGAAATTTACAAAAGGATGTAGTATCCATGATGTTTACAAAGGCAATTTTTTTTTTTAAAAAAAAAAATCATATTGACACCTTTGTCTCTTTTGTAATTACATCTCATCAATGAAATGAATGACGCTTGTTTCTCATAAAAAAAAATTAAAAAGCAAAAGGGGCGGAGGCAATAACTATATATCTTTCCAGAAGTACGTTCTGCTTTCTTCTCCTGTTCTTATATATGTAGAAGCTTAATGTATAGATCAAGCCTCGTGATATGCTTCTAGGGATTTTCGTTACTTGCTGGTTTCTTTCTCCCTTCTTCCAAGAGTATTCCAACCCTCCTCTCCATTTCCGATCTTTTATGTATTTTGTCTCCTTTCATTTCTTCCGCAGCTGACTTTACTATATCCTTCATAGATTACCCTTTCATGATCCTTCCCTTTGACGTGGTGATTTTGGTGCTTTAATTCTAAAGTCGTCAAAATAGAGAAGAAAACAATGAACAATATAGGTCATGTGTTTGAGAGGCTTGTTCTGTTCTTGAATTCCTAATTTGCTTCCTCTCTTTCGTCTCCTTTAATATTGTACCCCTGAACTCAATGACTAACTAGTAAAAACCTGTCCAACTGCCTAACTCTCTATCTGGCATCTAACATTAGCATATGCCGTTGAACACTGCCAACAATACTCAACTCTAGGTGTATCTTTTATGACATAAAGCAAACTGTCTAGAAGGCCTTGGTCAATTAGTGATGGTAACCTTTTCCTTTTTTGTTGTGTAGCTAATTATCAGATCCCATGAAGGTCCTGATGCTAGAGAAAAGAGACCCGGTCTTGGAGGAATGGATCAGGGTTACACGATAGATCATGTTGTAGATTCTGGGAAATTGATTACTTTGTTTAGTGCTCCAGACTATCCACAATTTCAGGTATTGACTGGATCTTTATCTCTTTATCTAGCGGTTGACATTGATTTGTTTTTAATCTTTGTACTTCTTTCAAGTTCTTCTCTTTTGTCTATTTAAACTAAGCTTGGAGGGATAAGGTTTCTATCAATCACCTTGGCAGATTAAAAATCAGTGTCAGCCATCCGTGATGTTTTGCCTCTAGAAATCAGTATTAGTAGAATATCACACGTTGCCTGGTAAAAAAGAATTGCAATCTGTACGACATTTTTTGTTTCCATTTGAAAACTACTTGTGCTACGTTTATTTTTGCCCAATGGGAAGTTTTTTTTATATTTGAGCGTCTGCAGTCTTTTAAACATAATGGTATCATGTATGTTTGGTGGGCACAAGTTTGAAGATAAGTAGTGAAGAGATAGTTACACATAGGGTTTCTTTTTTAAAAATTATTAATTATAAATGTAACGACATTCATTAGTATCTTGTTAATTTTTTCTTGGTCAACAATATATTAGTTTTATTTCCTTAAGGGCAATATAAACATCTTTTGAAAAAAATAACAATATCTTTTAAACTTGAATAAGCGTGTGGTTTTGAAAGACCCTTCAAAATATTCTACCAAGAACATTTTTAGATTTCTCCTTACCTCAATTCTTTGAGAGAGGTTGATCTCTCCCCCAAGCTAAAAAACAAAAAGATCTTTCTTAAGGCTTCTCCTTACCTCAATTCTTTGAAGGCACATGCCTATCGTGCGCTTTCTTATACGCGTATTGGAGGGTTTTTTAAAACAATGATTACAAACTGAAGTAGGAGATAATTCACATCTAAATATTGCAGTACAAAGGCATTTCATTGTCTTGATAAATGAGTAAATTTGATATTACCTTTTATTTCACCTGAAGTGAGAGAACTGTTTTCCTTTCTGTTTTTCCCTGCAGGCTACTGGGAAGAGGTACAAAAATAAAGGTGCATATATTGTTCTAGAACCTCCGAATTTTGATGTTCCACTCATTCATAGTTTTGAAGCCATTACTCCACGACCGAAGGTAGGAAGCTATTACTTTGTTTAGAAGATTATTTTCAAGATGGTGAATCTTTCCTACTAGATATTAAAACCATATTTTAAAACAATTGAGGTGCTTGCGTCATGTCCTATGACTTACGGCCCAACACAGTTATCCAATAGCTTAAAAAATCGTATCAGAACATGAGCTTTCAATGTTTCTTTATTAACTGAATTGATGTAAATTTCCATCTTTGTTCCTTAGAACTTAACGACACAAAGGTAAAACCTCCACACTATGTCTATTTATCCCCCTCCTCCTACTCTCTAATCAAAGGCCTCCTAATGTTCTCGGGCTCCATTAGGAGGAAAACCTAAACATGCAGCTTTTTGGGACCCTGTGTACAACGAAATCAGGAGAAATTGGCCAAGTGGAAGGGATTTCTGATTTCTGAAGGAGGTGGAGACACCTTGATTGATGCAGTTTTAATTAGCATCCCTTATTAGTTTCCATCTATCTTTAACTTTCCATATCAGAACACTAACTTTCCTTGGACTTAAGCTGATTGTTGAAAACAGATCCTTAGGCAAGGAAGAGTGAGATGTCTGATATTTGTATTCTTCAAATTCAATATCCTTCAAGTTTCTTCTAGTTTCTAATTTCCATTATGAATGAATAGAAACCCAATTTTCACCAGGATAGGGGACAAAAGGAAAAGGGAGAAAAGTCTGTTCTGTCTTTTCATTTTTTTTCCTCTTGTCCTATACGTTAATACTCTCGTTTATCAGGGGATGTACCATTGTTCCTTTGCCCTTTTACCTGATGACCATTTAGATCTTTACCATAACATCCTCGCCCCAGGTTTCTTTTTGAAGAGGCTCAGAAGTCAGTTGGAGATAGGGATGATGTATTATCCCATTCCACCACTCTCTCTTATAATGATAGAAAGATGTGTAATGCTACGTAATTACTTTTGAGGCCTTGGAACGGGAGCTAACTGTTATTGCTTTGCATGCAGGTCAATGCGTACTATGATTTTGAGGATGTAATTGACTCTGACGAAGAATTAGATTTGGCAACAATGACAACTGATTCATGAATGCAAGTTGTGTAGTTTATGAAATCATTAAATTTGTATTATATACACTAAGTTGCAGGAGGAAGCATCCTATTCTGGTTTATGGTAATCTGACAGTTGATTTCATTCAAGTGTCGTAAAATCTATATACATTTGTATTTAAATTATATGAATTACATGTGTTAGTTCACTTGAAAATGAAAATTTCGTCATGCTTTTCATTTTTAATAACGACACCATGATGCACCTGTTCTTTAGACCATTGAATAGACCTCTTAATATGCCACTTCATTTACATCCTTGACAAGTTTTGGTACTGTATACTTCGCTTCAGGAAGATCAGAAATTCTTTTTTCCTATGAATGCTTGCACATGATGTTTTTAGGACAGGTTTTGGTACTGTAGGAAGATTGGAAATTCTTTTTTCCTATGATTACTAGCACATGATGCTTTTAGGACGAGTTTTGATGTTTTTATTGCCCTTGGTTTATATGCCCTTGGTTTATCTTGACGAATATCACTTGTACGTCGCTTGTATGTTGAAATGGAAGTGACATCGACAAAACGAACTATTGAAAATGTTTGGGTGTCAACTCATTAAGTCTTATCGACAAGAATAAATGAACAATTGCTAAAAGTTATAAGCAACAATGAGTACTAATTTGTAAACTTATTACCTTAGATTAGAAGGGGCTTTCGCATAAGATACAACTATAGCTCCTCGATGTCAACTAACCACTACCAACGATCTTACAAAGCAAAATCTTGTTTCCTACCTAGCTAAGCGGTTTTTTGCTACTGTCAAACTGTATTAACATTATAAAACAATCTAACATTATCGAACTACAAGATCGGTTTGTACATAGAACTTTAAGTGGGGCATGTTGCAGCTTCATTCCAACTGTTCAAATGGAACACGAACAAACAACTGTCCGTGTAAGGTGACAACGGCAGAAGTCTGATGTGGATCAATCCTCGACGGTAGGCTGACCACCTGGCACCAAACAACACGCATTGATTCATTCTACATTTAAGTTAATCTGATTTTTCTCTCTTTATTTTCTTCCTTTCTCCAGGCAAAGAATTTAAAGGTTCGAGGGCGAGGAAATCAGGGGAATACAGATTAAAACAAGGAAAAACGTAGAAAGACCTATACATTTCAACAATGGAATAAATAGTTGAAGATAGTTCTAGTTACTCAAATAAGCTGTGCCAGAATTGAGTTGAGGAGGGTAAGGACCTTTTTGAAGGGTGTGACACCCCATGGATTCTCAGGATGTTCGGGTTCACCACTAATTACCAAGCGTCCCGCCGGATCAGACTGAACACGCACCTGTAGAAACAGAAACAGGAATTGGGAGAATATTTATGCACTGCTTGTTTCTACTATGAAACATATGTACTGATTCTGACCAAAACAAAATAAAAGTCGAGAGGTATCGATGTCTTGAGCTCAAAGCCTAAGGCCTCACGAGCTAAGGGTAGCTACAGCCAACAGGATGGAAAATGCTCAGCTCTTAGCCATCGCAAGAAATCAGAAATTTCAAAGAAAGTGTTGTCAATTGAGCTTCTTAAAAGTATTTTGAAAAAGATACATTTTTTATAGATGATAATTTCATTTGATTAAATGAAATAAGTAATTAAAAATAAACAAAGCCAGATTCTCCATGAGAACCATACACATTGCAAGTAATGAAAAAATTGAAAACAAAAATGATGTACCTCCTCACGAAGTAGTCCGGGAACTAATGCATAGACCTCATAACAATCTTTCTGCAACAAGAATGTACTTGCTTTGTAAGTTGATCCTACGATCATTATTTGATGTGTTTTTTTAGTAGAAACATACTCCAGAACTTACAGTTTTCTGCACATTGACTTTGACCCAGTCGGCTGGTTGTCCAATATCAACTACTGCTACGTCCAGCCTAGCCATTAAAAAACGAACAGCAAAAATGCTAAATTAATTTCCATCAGCCCATCTAATGTTTCTTACATGGGTAGACGCAAATTGGCCAACTGTCATATAATGTGTAGCTGTATCAAGATGCGTAAAATAGAAAGCCATATAAAGAGGGAACACTAACTGTGGTTTGGGTGATTTTGTACGTGCTGATTTCATGGCATGCTCCATGTAAGATGATTTCTTGCGTTTAAGAAGACCTACATCAACCAAAATAATAACATATATTTATATTTATATATCAGATTGAAGGAATAATTCAGCTATGCAGCTATCCATACTGTAAAGAACCCAAAAGAAGCTTACCAATGCTTTTAAGTTGTTTTTCCCTTTTCTGCATTGAAAGTGAGTTCTTATCCTACAGAAATTATTAAAAAGGAATCACATTGGAAACGGATAGTAATGGAATAAATTGAGGATGCACAAGAGAAATAAATCCATGAAACACCCAGCATTCACCAGACCTTGATAATAGGGTCACTAACTTCACCATTTCCCAGTAGACGTGAGTGCCAACCCTGCATGGCACGTGCTGCAGCATCTCTTCGTGCTCTACCTGATCCTGGTCCCTGATGAAAGTTGAGAGAGAGAGAGAGAGAGAGAGAGAGAGAGAGAGAGAGAGAGAGGTTTAAATAATACAAATTACTGCAGAAATTTGATCGTGTACCATATTGTCTCTTTGGTATTTCCTCGGCAATACAATACAAACATAAGCAGGATCAATAAAACTGCCAACATTATTAATTCGGTTGATCACAACAAGACCAGCCTGGTGAAAATACTAGCACCTCTTGATTCATATCTTCGAAGTACTAGTTCCTAAATAATAGTTAAAATCATAGTCACTAGCACTGAATTCTATGAAATGAAGTGCTTTGTAAGCTTCTACTCTGTCTTACTTCATCTTGTTAGCAAAAAAAAAAAAAAAAAAAACACCATAATAGATTACTTTCCCTAAAAGTTGCAGTATGGCAGAGAAACATGAATATACTACCAGACTACAAAGTTGAACAAAAAATATCACCTAGATGCAAGAAGACCATAGCCTTGTATCTTTCATGATGAAATAAAATAATGTACGTCCAGCAGCTTGAAATTCTTACCTGGTTTTCAATACTCATAGGTTCTGAGTTGGAAGCAATAGGTACACTAAGTTCACCACCATGGGTTTTATGCCTCTCATAATCAAGGAGAGCCTAAAAAAAACTCAAGAAGTTACAACCAAAAGTATAGTGTTGCGTAGCTTATGCAACTATATGTTTCTGTTTCCATGTGTAAATGGAAGATGGACACACTTGAGTTTTGATACAAAGATAAGGTACAAAAAAGCACCAAAAAAACACAGATAATAAATTGAAATAATACTTGGTATGGTAAAAATACATGGATTTAAAACTTCATCCATTTGAAACAAGTGCAATGGATTATAACATCATTACAAGAATTCAAATGACCCAAAGTAGCCTTTACAAACCCATTACATACTTTTTTATAAGAAACCTATGACTATGAAGATCCCCCCATAACACTAGCCATCAATTCAAAAAACTTCCCCATGTGACCAAAGTGATCAGCGCATACAAATTGCAGATATAAATACATCAATGAAAATACAAAATATTCAAAGAAAATATCTTTCCACCATCACCTTCTCATAAAATCCTCGAAATGTCCATGAAACTGTCGTACATGTCCTGCAAAAAAAAAAAAAAAAGGTGATAAAAAAATCCTATCATATCTACGCTGAAGGACAAGGCAATATAAAAGGCCCAACAATTCCTCCCCAAATGGGGATGTTACAATTCAGTGACTATGGAACCATATATTCTTCAAACTACGTGAAGAATGCATCAACAATGATTTTAATGTAAAATCAGCATCAGGTTAGGCATTAAGCTAGGATGTTCAATGCTTTCAGACAATATAACTGCTTTTACTCTTAATACACGAAAGAAAGACAGGTGAAAGAACATAAAATACTATAAATTGGCAAAAGTAGCAACTTGTCTCCCATAATGTCACATGGGAAGATTTTGACAACGTAATCTACAAATTGTGTCCATACTTTGGGGGCTTGAAAGACTCTCCTACTTGCCGCCACAACTTGCATGAAGTCACCTGTCCAAAAAGGATGCCAGTTGTGTCAAAAATAAGATTTCAGAGCTGCAAAATTAATCAAATGAAACAAGAAATCTCATGACAAGAAAACAAAATAAAAACATAAATAATAGACCCGCAATTTTCTAATTTTCTCCCCCCCAACTACCTATGACCTAAGGCTGTTGGAAGAAGAGAGGTTAAAGACTTTATATGGAGTTGCATATATCAAGAGCATTTACTTGACCATTAAATTTAGGCACATTACAGATTTCAGAAAGACTAATGTGGTCATTCACAACACTTCATAACTAGCCACTCACTATGTATGAAGCTGCTAAGCCCACAAACAGAGAATCGTATGAGAACTATCTTCAAAATATTTATAGTAGATTTTATGTGATTCAAAAACATGTTCATTAAAGCAAGAAACTAGTTTTCAATTTCAGATTATTTTTCATAGGAAACGTATACACCAGACAAGAAACACAGTGGTCATTACAGAAAGAACAACAGAATATACCTTGTCATAGCCTCCCAATCTAGTCACAGCCCTCCATAACCTTATAATAAAAAGTTTAAAATGTGAGCTCAAACTCCAATTCCTATTGGAGGATGAAAATCATGCTGCAGTAATGAAGAATAAAAATATTACTTGAGGCAATTCAGACCCTCTCCATAGAACTTGGGAGGTTTGAACTCCAGGCTTCTTTCTCTGAAGAAGTTCTCAAGCTCCTTCATGAAAGCAGATTGCTCTTCTTCTGTTCCGGATTCACTACCTTCAGAAATATGATTTTCATCCAAAATAAACGAGTGACTCATATTTGTATGCCCATTATGAGGTGTAGTAACACTGTCTTCATTGAGCTTCAACCCTATGGCATTTTCTGTTTCCGCTTTAATACAAGATGGCACTGGATGGGGAGTTACAGGTTCATCATGATTTGCGATTAAAGGATGATCAAGAGAACCAGTTTTAGTTTCAGGCATCTCAAAGGCCTCAGATTTGGCATCCATGGAGGACTGGACAGTTTCTATGTGAGAGTTGGAAGTAGCAGCATCTAAACCCAACTCCCTTGGGGGCAACTCATCAGGGCCAGTTTTGACAAGAGTCTCAGGTGAGTCAATCTCTTTTTCACATGAGTTGGGAGTTGCCTCAGCTGTCACACAGAGAGAATCATGGAGCTCATCTTTCGCATTAACTTGGTTGCCTTCACTTAAAGCAACTGGAACATCCTGTGCAGATTCCTGTTTCTCCTTCGCATCACACATCTCCGGTTCCAAAGAGAGAATTCTACAACTAATGGAAGTTAGGCTTTCAGAAGAAAGTTTAAGTAAAGAAGGAAAGAATGCAGCTCATGGAATTTAGGTTTTCAGAAGTCTGTTAAGGAAAAAAATGCTACATAAAAGAAAATGGAAACCCAACCCAGAATCCGGAAAATAGAGTTGGGCATCTTTACATGAAAGTAGTAGGACTAGCAATACTCGCTAGATGGGCTACCCAAAACGCTCAAGCCAGGATCCTCATCTTAGTTTTTCAGGAAAGACCTAACCCTAAGAGTCGATTCTTCCGCCCTCCCCTTAGCAAGAGAATCGAGTAAACGGAACAGCGTGCACATGTGCCTCAAATGCATAATACATCAAGGCTCCAAAGATGATTGGCGCAATGAGAAGAGAGAGAAAGCAAATATTTCATATGCATTTTGGGGGGGTTGGTGAAGGGGGAGGAGAAGGAAGACATTATCAGATGCTTATTGCTTAATTTGGAAAAGAAAAAGGAGTGGCATGCTTCAAGATTCATACCTGGAAAACAAGAACGAGCTATGGAAACGGAGATTACTGCTTTGATGTTCTGTGGTAGTTTTACGAACATGCAATCCAGAAAGAAACCCTAAAAATCACCTGCACTTCACCGTTCTTCTTTTCAAATCCGATTGCACGTTCAGTTGGGTAGTAGTGAAATTTGAATTCGACGTCGTCTATTTCTAGTTCGACTCGCGCTGGAACTGCGCGCCTTGAATGAGAACCATGGCCATCAGAACTTGGACGTCCGTAAGTGGTTCAGGAACGAACATAGATGGGCTTTCTATGAAACAACAAAGCGACCGCCCATCCCAGACGGGCTTTCTATTTGAGTGTGACATGTCACAACCTTACTATGAAACAACAAAGTGGCCGCCCTCTCTAAACGAGTTCGAAGAGGATGGTGCATCATCTAACAGACTATAAACAATGGCCATTAAAGAGAAAATGAGACATAAGGTTCGAGTAGGGCCTCATGCCTTAACCTCGAAAGTTGGGGTTTCAAAGAAAATTTGGGCATGCGGTCTGGAATCAACTCCGTCCATATGAAATATAAATGCTCGCCAAATTTAATGTCAATCGAACATCAAACGGGTACTCCACGACACCGTATGACCGTTTGCCAAAATAGCGTTTACCTCGAAGAGGATTGAAAACTCCTCAAAATGTACCTTAAGGGGAGGCATGATGTCAACTCTCCACCACCCACTGACCCATGTGGCATAAGTGAGCTACCCTAGGGCACATATGCGTGTTACAGTGAAGACGAGCATTGCGAGACGAGTGTCTCAAGCGACTTTCTTTGAAATAGGTCTTTCAAAGGTAGTACCGAGCAACGTGGGTGTGTCGGTATTGTGCTATAGCCCATGTGTTGAAGGTTGAATTTTGCACTTGCTATCTAGTATGGAGTTCGTAAATGATATGGCATGGACATGGGGGGTCCAATACCTCGATAGAACCTGAATTGATGAATGTAAATAGGTCTTTCAAAGGTAGTACCGAGCAACGTGGGTGTTTCGGTATTGTGCTATAGCCCATGTGTTGAAGGTTGAATTTTGCACTTGCTATCTAGTATGGAGTTCGTAAATGATATGGCATGGACATGGGGGGTCCAATACCTCGATAGAACCTGAATTGATGAATGTTCAAGATGTCTCGATGTTTTGAACGACACGTGGGTCCGTTCTTGATGGCATGACCAACAACTCTATGTTGATTGGGAACCAAGATGATGTAGAATGGCACATGGGCCAGTTCTTGGGATGTTGTCACAATACATGGGCCATGTCGATTGGGAACCAAGATGATGTGGATGTAACGTTGCACACGAGAAACCTTGACCCCGAGTAAAGGCATGGTCTAGTCGAATGACTTGGTCTGGTGTATAGACAAGTCGGTTATGTCGTAGATGATTGAACATGCACGCGCAAATCACAAAGCGGGACGAAAAATGAATATGGGACTTGAATTCTCCTAAAGGCTAGTCGTGAGCGTATCAAAATCATAACACTGCGGAATTGAAAAAATACGATGCATATCTAGTAAGAATAAGTTTCTAAAATTTTGCATGTGATAAATTTGCAATTTTGAACCTAGAAGACTTATAAACTTGTTTTATATCATAAATATTTATAATTATTAATTTACATGTATAATATGACCTCTTGTTTTTAATTAATAGTTAATACCTAGTGATATCCCACGATGAAGACAATTAGTTAAATCTTGGGAAACCATTTCAAAGAAATTGATAACACGAACGCTTGATGCCGCATACTATAAATTATAACACTACAATAACATTATTATAATGCAACTTTTTTTTAAAAAAATCTGTCTTTAAACTTTGCATAAAGAAATCATTTAAACAAAAAGAAAATTAGTGAACAAAAATGTAGTATATACAGGGGAGGGAGTAAAGTAAAAGATTTTAAAGTGGAGATAAAAGAATTAAAACCCTGATTTTCTCTTCCGCTTGATCACGCCCACATCATTTACCCAAAAGGATGAGGAATACGAGTAAATAATGGGCACTCCTTTTATTGCTACAGATCATCATCATCATCTTGAATACAACAAATGAGCACAGGATTGGAGTTGGACCTCATAAATATCTCTTTTATCTCAATCTTAATCAAAGAACTTTCAGCTGTAGATTATCATACCCAACCTGTACTTTGTACCTTTCAAATATATCTTGGAGTGCTTCAACAAACTGACGGTGTAAATCAATCACCTAATATACCAACAATCATATAGTTACTAACATAACAACATATAGGACTTATCAATAATGAAACATAGGACTTGGTCATCCCTCAAGCTCATAATTCTAAAGGATTTATAATTGTCTGACCTCAGAATTCCTGGCTGTTGATTCATATAGGAACCTCTTTTGTTGTCAATATTAATTATGCTTAAACATTCGTTAAGAATTGCAAAAGGAATGAAATGGGCCTTCAAGACACCTACCTCATCACTTGAGGGATTTGGATTTTTCTTCACCTCGATGGGTTTCCCCACCACCACATGCATCCGCCGTCTGTAAGGAAGAGGTGATCTGAAAACAGAACAATATTCAATGATCGCTGGGTGATGATGCAATAATAACTACAGAGATTATCTTATAAGCATAACCAAAGATCACAGACCAACACCCTTCATCCAAAAGCTGTACCATTCTATCGAACTTTTCCATGGATTGTCTTGTTCCTCATACACAAATTTCTCAAAATAAATTGCACGTGTACAACATAATTAACAAAAGAAAGACTCGTGCAAAGTTAATTTTTCCTGATCCAAGTTCCCCCAAAAAAGTAAATATATAATTCAAAACTGTGCGGTGATAACAATGACATCAAGAACAGTCCAGGAATTAGGTGGTTGTTAATGACCCACAAACTCAACTTGCCTCAAGGGGTGCAGTCTATGCAACTCCTCTAAGGTTCAACAAAGGCCTACAATAGGTATCCCTGATCGAAGGAGAGTAACCCTATGAAGTGAGATGGGAAAGATTTATTGAGCTGTGAACATATCAAAGAAGGGTCTTTTCTTCATTGAACTTTGTCTTAGAAGCTAAAAGTTTTATAGTGCACAATTGATATATTATATGAACTAAGACTACGCAAATATTTAAAGAATAAATGTAGTTCTCTTAAAAGAAAGAATCAAGACACAACAGTGCTATTAATCAACTTCTTCTTTTAGAAAGATGAACCAAAAAACACGCATAGTGGAGAATAGAAGAGCATGATATTTGTGAAGACTCGGAGAGAAAATATACACATACCCAAGAACTCCCCAGAAGATAATTGGCGTGAACTTGATCGCTCTAGAAAATTGGAGGAAGAACTTACCGCCAGGTTTCCACCACTGGTAGACGCTTGACTATATAAATTTAGAGAAAACTGATTAAAATAAATTCTAAAATACAAATTAAAATCAGAATGATAATGTAACATACTGAAAGCAAAGAAATAATCGAAGATACAAAAATACCTGACCAAAGCAGAAAACTGGGACCAATGGTGTACCCATCTCTATCGCTATGCGAACAAATCCTCGTCTTGTCTTGAGGAAGACAGTCTACAAAGTGAATTTCAGTGTTTTCTATAAGGAATGAGAAAGAAGATTGAAAACCCAAATCTCAGTGGAAAAGCAAATAATCATATAAGAATTCCAGATCAGATTGCTCATTTTTGGTTTAGAAACTCAAGAAGTTCCACCAGCTACATTTCCTTTTCCTTTCCCCAAATGTATCCGAAATCGTTTGAGGTATAACTGTAATCCTTGAGGTACCTCAAGGCTTATGCCTTTACCAAACAAAAGGAGGCTGACAGCTCTGATGCTTATGTCCTTGAGGCATCAAAGGCGTGAGCCTCATGCTTATATTAAGAAGGGGGCTATTTGGCGGTGGCGAACCTCAATTTAATGGGAAGACAAAAATCATTGCCTAGGACATTTAGACGATCTGACACATTGGTTTGAAGCTAAGACCTCATAATTTTATGACTAAAAAGCAAAATGTGACACACTAGAACATACTTAATTTTATCTTCATTAGGACAAGATAATAATTGATCTGATAGTTGGCAGCAGGCAGAGGAATACTTTCCGTCTTTATTTCCTTTTTATTTTCTTTTCCTTCCACAGTGTCTTCCTTTCTCTTCTCTTTTGTCCCCTAATTTTTGGTGTTACCTTTTTTGTAGTGGTGGTGAAATTTGGATTTCTTCTTTTTTCTTTCCTTCTGTTTCTTTTTACTTATCTTTATTTTGGTACCACTGCCACCTCAACCTTTTTCCGCAACAGTATTTCAATAAATATTGCATCAGAAGATTATTCAAGTTTCTAATTCTGTTAAACATCTCATTAAAAAAATAATGTTTTTCCCATTGTTCTTTTATTTCCCCAATGTCTTCCTCTGTTTTTTTCTTAATATATATATATAGAATTGTTTTTAGTTATTTGTGACTGAAGAGAGAAAGCCTAGCAATGTTCTGGCTAAGTTCAAAATGGACGGACAAGAAGAGACTGCAATTTTATCTATCTTGCCTCCACTATGCAAGTGCACAAACCTTAACCTTATAGTAACATGGAGGATAGTGTAATAAATCAAATAAAGATAGCATGATCAATGTTTAAATTTTCAGGTAAAAAATAGATGGAGAAAGACCTCGGAATTACGCTCCATATGAAATGTCTCTTGAACTCCACCAGGCACAATGATGCAACTATAGCCAGCTGCCAAGAGGGAGCTAAAGTTTTTCCTTGTTGCTGGCGATAGACCCATCCATGTCCATATGTGCCTCAAAAATGGCGTATAAAACACCTGGTCAATACACCCACATGATGAAATGATAAGATGCAACGGAGGATACTAGTAAATTCCTATAATAAAGAGGAAGAAGTCTTACAGCGGAGCTAGCAAGGACTTTCAATTTATGGAGAGGCATCAAACCAGTGAGGTCAGCCAACGCAACAACACCAATGGGTAAAACTGAATGTGGCTCATAACCAAAAACTACATGATGTAAAAATAAATTACATCTATTTTATGAAATGTTAAAACTTGAACATAATAAAATTCCATATACCAACAAAACAAAAAATAAATCAAATATGAAACAACCACACATCATGTGAGAGGAAACAAAACTGAAGATTAGTTACAAATAACTAAAAGGTGCCATTAAAATCAAGCAAACAAATAGCTACAGCATTGACACTTTCTTTTTAAAGTTGATTACTAAAGGGGAACATCAACACGAGCTTTTTATATCCACCAAAATGTAGGATTAGGCGGGAAAGTGATTCTCCGGAGAAGAGGAAGAAGAAATAAGAAAATGTGTAAACCAGAAAAGGACCAGCTAAAAAGCAAAATGGTTCAAATAATTCCTTCAAGAAAATGAAAGCAACACCAACGGTTGTTAATAGACTGTCGTATGGCAAAAATGGAAAGTGGATATTTATTATGATAGTATTTATTTTGGTAAAGAAATTGAACAGGAAAGAACAATATACGAGGGAAGAGGAGAAGATAATCCTTCTCCCTAAATAGATCCTCTAATATGAAATGATAGAAAGTAGGCACATGACCTCCAGAGTTTCTCAATCAGTAAGAGGATAACGAAAACCCAAAGACAGTGAAGAAGACACATCCTAGGAAGACAAAACGGATGTCACTGAGTGCAACTCCAAATCAGACGGGTGGAACAGCCGTGGGAACAACACACAATGGGCTTCTCACCCGCTTACCAGACCTCTAAAAAATAAGTATCAGACTCGTCCCAGATGGAACATTTAACAAACTCAAGAAAGATCAGAAAACCCAAAGCATTAGCAGTGTTTTGCTCAATCCCTTCAACCCACTACTTAGAACCCACTCAAAGGAGTGCTGATCCATGCTCACTCACAATAATCCTACCCCAAAAAGAATGCGGTTCCCTGAAGATACATGTAACACCTGGAATTTTATTTTTTTTATTTTTTTATTTTTTTATAAGAGACAATTTCATTGATGAGTGAAATTTACAAGAGGGATGTATAATCCATCATGTTTACAAAAGACCTTCCCAATTTGCAATGAGGGAGGTATAACTATAGGAAGTAAAAATATTACAGTTTACACCAAGATATAGCTTGGTAAACAACTGGAGTTTTAAGAAAATAAATAAAATATCTTTTTGAAAAAAAGGGGAAAAAAAAAAAGAAGAGAGGAAATAAAGCAGAATGGCACGCACACAAGTCGGAGAAGATGACAGTACAATCAACGTTAGTTTCTCAACCTTCTCTTTAACGAATTTGAAGCTAGTCATTTTCATCAGTTTTATTCTTTTGACTTAATTTAGGGCATATTGAGGAATTTTGGAAAAATTTAGAATATCCTCAAGGACCCGAAACAAGCTCGGGAAGTCTATAATCAAGTAAGTAACCATATGGAGCAGGTTTCTAA
Source organism: Cucurbita pepo subsp. pepo (assembly GCF_057944985.1). NCBI lineage: Eukaryota > Viridiplantae > Streptophyta > Magnoliopsida > Cucurbitales > Cucurbitaceae > Cucurbita > Cucurbita pepo. The sequence goes on from NC_141811.1 coordinate 12,809,271, forward strand.
GAAATACTTGTAGGAGTTGATTAGGATCGAGGGCAATGATTGAGTATTATGTTTAGGAGACTAGTTTGACATAGTTTCATGATAATTGTGCTTAGATAATGTGAACCGTTTACAACTTAGTTCTATTTATAGTTATATAGCTTCCGCACGCATGATTTATGAACTCTGATGCATCATTAGACATTTTCGCTTTCCAGTATGCTAAGGTTGGATTATTATCACTTAATGAGCATGATGAACATGTTGTATGCCTTTTTACGTTTATTATGCATGATTTAGGGTTTGGATAGCCTGTTATTGCCGAGTTATGAGTTGGACTATCGCTATGTGCCATAGAGTGCTAGTTGTGGTATCCATAGACTGTGAGTTATTGTTTCACGTATTTTGGTCCTAGTACCTAGTCATGAGTTCCATAGCCTCCTTGGGTTGACCAGGTACCTTGTAGGGACGGATAGAGTGCAACCTAGGGACGGATAGAGTGCAACCCTATTCGTTAACTAACCAACAAGGGTTAGGGTTTACTTGTTACACATGGCTTAGTTGTCACCCATAGAAGGTTTTAGGAGTCATAGAGGGTTTACTACTGAAGTACTATCGGTGGTGCCTAGCGAGGAGAGACATGACCTTTTTACTAATCTAGCCCAAGTGGCATAATGATAGTTAGTTTACTGCTCTAGCCTGATAAGGCAAAGTAACAAATAGTTACTATTTCTAAGACAAGTAGTTTCATGAACCTAAGGAGGGTACATTAGTAGTTAGTTTGTTCTAGCCTGGAAGGCATAGTGACAGGTAGTTTACTGATCTTAGAAACAGGTAGATGTAGCCCGACATCATTAGGGAGAACCCATTGATTACAGCTAAGTAGGTAGACATGCATGGAATACGGTCATTGTTTTAGAGCAAAAAGGCTCCTCCAGACTTATGAGTATTACCCTAGGGCCTTTCCACAGGCCACAACAACTCGAGGCGCACTTTGCGCAAGACTGACATAGGACATAAACATACATGAAACCTAGAGCCAAGAGAAGACAAAAAACCTCTAGGTTGTAAGGGTTAGTTACACAGTGACCTATAAAGTTTGGTATAGACGTTAAGCCACAATATGGCTATCGCTAGGGACAGTTATGAGCACATAACCTAAGCTTTGGTGTATAGGATTAAGTCCGAGAAGAGCATACAAATAGGTTGATTACTGAGTATTTTTTATATTCATTCCATGTTCTTCTATTTTTTTTATTTTCAGATGGAGTGTAGACCATTGTTGATGGCGAGAGCCCTGCACAGCAGGGGTTCCCTTTAGATCGAATCGTCTTCCTTGTCATTTCGTTATTATTTGAAATGCTACTTCAGTTGTGAATGCATATTAAAATTTTAAATTCCTTGTGTCTCCCATTTTACCGCCCTTTTCACCCTTGAGTGTACATGGCAACCTATGATTCGAGGAAGCGAAAATCGGGTCGTTACAATCCAACACAAATATTTAGCCAGCCTAGCCTTACTCTGTAATCTTAAAGGCCCAAAAAACCAAGACGCACCCAATAGGATGTCACGTGTATTTGCTCACTATAACATTTTGCCACAAACAATGTATGAAGACAAGAGAGGAGGAGCCAAATGTTGAATTCTAAAATTTCCGATAGCCAACTACCCCTTTCTCATATTTATTCTACGTTGTTGAGAGAAGAAATGGCAAACAATTGTAGAAGGGGAGGGGGGAAAACAGCGGTCACTAACCATAAGCACGATTGGGATCAAAGGCATGTATATCTTCAACATGTAGAGTAACAGGAAAATAGCTGCTAGCATTTTGACATATATACCTGGAAGCAAAGAGCAGATAATAGGATGAAAGAAGGAAGTGACGGAAAAGGAAAGAGGGTGCAGAACATACCTGGCCAATAAGCGGCCGTATTTGCTTTTATCGTCGACAGGGATTAACACTAATATCAAAAGTAAAGCGAAAACCCTAAAAAAAGAAGAAAAAAAAGTGATGAGAAAGAGATGCGGAGAAAAGGGAAAGGAAAAGCGGATGAGAGAAAATGAGAAAAACAAAACTCACAAGAGGGCTTTGGGGAGGGAGAGGTAGAAGAGGGAGATAAGGGCGAGAGCAACATTGAGATGAATGCCGCCGAGCCAAATGCCGAGGGCTACCATTATGTGCATCGTCCGCCATTTGGTCGGCGACCCACCGCCTTCCTTGAAAACTGTGACGGTAGATCCTGAGATTTCATCCCTCCCCATTCTTCTCCGCCTCTCCAGAAACGGAAGAGTTATCGGATTTTGCAATCGATCCAGAAAAAATCGTGTCTGGTTCTTTCTAGTCCGCTCCCCCTCTCGACTCTTTTGCAGAAACCAGGCGTGGAAGCTGTTAATTTTATTTATACAATCTTTTCGTACTCAGTGAGAGTTCCGTGGGAGTGATTGATTCCCCAATTTCTAAGTTCTCTTTAATCAATTTATGTTATTAATGTTTAATAATGGTCGTTTCTCGAGTTTCTCTCATTGTTTATGTGAAAGTAGTACAAATTTGGATTTGCTATAAAAACCAAAAATTCATTACTTCTATAGTTAATCTCCAAACTTGGAGAAAAGTCCATACCAACTCTGAATTGAAGGTGGTAGGAAAGTTCAAAACAACATATTTGATTCATACCAATATAGAAATATATTCCTTATTTATAAACTCATGATCGTCCATGTGGAACTCTCTCCCAACAATCCTTAACGTATTCTAAGAATATGTATATCAAAATCGTCCTTAAGGCAATATTCATCGGCTAATAATTTGTTTGGTTGGTTTTCATGTTTGTCTACATTCTTAATATAGACCTTGAAAATGAAAATAATGTTGGAATTCAATACAAGGGAATTGAGTTACAAATAAGAGTTTTTAATCTAAACAATGCAATGAATTTGTTGAGGCAAAATTAAATCTTCAGAGCACGTAGTTTCTCCATAACACCTCGAATTTGATCTGAGATATAAGCATACAAGAATCTCTGCGCAGCCTCATCCAGTCCAGTTGGTTCATCAGTGGCAGGCCATCCTAGTAGAGGAGAGGAACAATTACGCGACATGGAAATAGCCATCTGCTTCATGCTAGGTAGGTCGAAATGAATAGGCTCTCCCACAATAATCTCAATCTTCTTACTGCACAAGGGAACAACAGGTCTCCTACCAAAGATATAGTTTTCAGGCATTATCTGAGAATCCACATAGATCATTGTAAAGTGAGACGGGATGAACAGATAAATATTGGTTTCTATTCATACAAATAGACTATTGAGGATTGTTGGGAGGGAGCTCGTCCCACCAAGACAAATTTAAGGAATGATCATGGGTTTACAAGTAAGGAATACATCTTCATCGGTATGAGACCTTTTTGAGAAGTCGAAAAGCAAAGCCACGAGGGTTTATACTCAAAATGGACAATATCATACCATTGTGGAGATTCGTGATTCCTAACATAGTATCAAAGTCATGCCCTTAACTTAGCCGTGTCAATAAAATCCTCAAGTATAGAACAAAGAAGTTGCTAGCCTCGAAAGAGTAGTCAAAAGTGACTCAAGTATTGAACAAAGAGTGTACTTTGCTCAAGGACTCTATAGAAGGAGTCGAGGTTCGATTAAGGGGAGGCTATTCGAGGGCACCATAGGCCTCAGGGGAGGCTCTACAGTGCACTTTGTTCGAGGGGAGGATTGTTAAGGATGGTTGGGAGGGAGTCTCACATTTACTAATTTAGGAAATGATCATGGGTATATAAGTAAGGAATACATCTCCATTGGTATGAGGCCTTTTGGGGAAACCCAAAGCAAACCCATGAGAGCTTATGCTCAAAGTGGACAATATCATATCATTGTGGAGGGTCGTGGTTCCTAACATAGACTCGTGGATTCAGGCCCAAGGTGAATTTTTAAGGCAACTATTTACATCTGGAAACCAGTTAGTAGCATGGTTTCATCTAGACAGAATTTGCAGGATTAGTAGAATTACTGCTGTAATTTTGGGGGAAAAAAATTACCTCCTGAAAGCCACGATGGACGATAGGCAGAACTATTGGTGTTACAGGAGAACGAACAATAAGACTAGATGTTCCCCACTTTAATCGTCGGATGGGCACATCTTCCTGGGTCACTTTGCCTTCAGGAAATGTATGGAGCTGCCAGATGGGTCCATGACCAGAACATAAAGAAAAGAATCTCATCTAGAGGTATGCATTTTATAGTAAATATAATTTCATTGTGTTATCAAGACAGATAAAGTACCCATTCTCCATTCCTCAAGTGCTCAAGTGCTTCATCCATATATTTTTGATGGATTCCAGCACCCCTAGTAATAGGTATGCATTTTCCTGCAAAAAAGAATTAAATATTTTAAAATTTTGAAACGGTAGTTCACACAATACCCAAAAATGCATTTTCCTGCAGGGACCAATGTCACTCAAAGAGATTCTGAATTCTCCCTGCATTGGTAGATCAACCATAGAATGACACTAGGACCCAAAAAAGGCGAAGTTTGGTATGACCATTGCAAGAAAACATGGTAAGGAAATACATAAAGTTTTTCCTTTCAACCATTTCTAGACAAATTAAATACACTAGTGCCCACCACTAGCAGATATTGTCCTCTTTGGGCTTTCCCTTTTATACTTTCCCTCAAGGTTTTTAAAATGCGTCTACTATGGAAAGAGTCTAGCCCTACTCCGACCAGTGACTCGCACCGTCGAGAGGGTCTAGCCCTACTCCAACAAGTGCCTCGACTGCCTCTAATACCATTTGTAACGGCACAAGCCCGCCACTAGCGGATATTGTCCTCTATGGGCTTTCCCTTTCGAGTTTCCCCTCAAGGTTTTTAAAACACGTTTGCTAGGGGAGGTTTCCATACCCTTACTCTCCCTATTCTTTCCATAACTACAAAAACTTCGGGTGGGAGCTACAAAACTGTCCTTCCTCATAACTACAAATAACTTACATAGGGAGAGCTACAAAAATTCTTCAAGGGTTTCTAAGTAATCCTATTTTGTAATGACCTTTCACTAATACCAACTACTAATTGAATAAGGTAGCACCAAAAAGAAAACTGTAAGAATGATACCTAATCGGAAGAAATAAGATAGCACTGTGTTCTTAAAGCATATATCCTCCGCGGCCAGCACCCACCTACCCAATGTTGCGTCAGAGGTAGGAAAACCTTTGAATCCCCACATCACTGGATCGTCTAACCTGTTAAATCCACCAAAGCGACGTCGACTTAGAAATTTCAGAGACAAAGAGTGAAATCCAACCAATTAAGCTATACACAAATCGGAGGAGAAGAACAAGGTTGCGATATAATAAACTTAGGAGCTTAATAGCTGATGAAAACGACGCAGCAGAAAGGGAGAAAGACACGGACGTGGACATATGATTGCTAACAGTGATGAGCGGCACTCCGGGAGGTCGGTATCGGACAAGTCGAAGGAGGGTATCGGCGTTGCGGACGGAAGTGGTGTTTAGAAGGTTTGCTACAGTCTTGGCGAAAGCCCCCACTGCCATGAACATCATTTTCCTCGGAATTCCCCACATGTGGTCCGTTCGCCCTGCCCACTCCATATGCCGTCGTCCCATGCCCGCCGTAGGGCTCCGTGCTCATGCCTCAGACCCACACAATGCCCGGTCGTCCGTCGACCTTTGTCTATTGCGGAGGTAGCGCCACCCGCCCAAGCCGACACAATGCTGCAGTTCGATCGAAGTTATAGCTTGTAGGTTAACTGTGCAAAATTAAGTCCATCACTTCCCAATTTTAGGAAAAAGAATTGCAAAATAAACAGTTTTATTTATCATTAATTTTTTTTGCCAATAATTCAATGTTAAGAAGAAATTTGCTAAAAAATTTTATAATTTCTTAATAAAACATTTAAGAAAATTTATTTGAGTCCTACACGATCATTATAAACATATATATCATTAAACATATACATTAAAAATAGATGGTCAAATAATTAACAAAAAAAAAGAAATTGATTTCATTTTCTTAAGTATAGTAATCATGTAATAAAGACGAGAGAAACTAGACAAATATAAGATACTTTTAGTACAAGTTCGAAAAATCTATTATAGAAGGGTTAACAATAATCACTCTGTTCTATTGTACAAAATATCTCTTCAATTGATGGAATGTATCCGAGAGAAACCGATCAGACAGGTTTTTCAGAGGAAACAAAACCGTAACAAGAAAATATTAATTCGTATAAAACGAAGCAAGCTATTATGAACAAGTTACATAGTATATACATTAAAGCTCATGGAGATGGTATGCGCCCAAACCGACGTAATATAATATATCAGTCCTCATCACTGGCATAGTATTGGCACAAGGACTCGAGTCCAGTGTTCGTATCACTGGGTTGAACTTCCAAGCTCTGTTTATTCTCCACCCGAGCAGTCAATTCTGGTTTCTTTATAATAGAAACCCTAACTGGCAAAGATTTAGAAACAAACTTCGAAACACTAGAGGTGCCAACGTTGCCATCGCTTCCTGCACAGTAAGCGACAAAAAAGAAGCAAATACATCAAAATTTGAGCATTCAATTTGTTAATGAGACGCAATTATATATCTATTAAAGGGATGGTACTCTCCTTCTCTAGACACAAGGCCACAACAAAATACCTACTAAAAACAGTCTCTCACGCACAATCCCAAAAACTTGCCCCATATTAACCACTTCTTAGCCATTCCCCACCTTAGCCCTCCTTAACACATGAGTTTAGGATGAGAAAGATTTTCTGCTTACAACCCTTGTTTCAGGTTATAAGATCACTGCGAAGACCTAGGGTAGATAGTCTGAGAAAAGTCGAGGAAAGTCCTTCCCCGCATGATTTCTATTTCTGTGAGATCCCACATCAGTTGGGGAGGAGAACGAAACAACCTTCTAAGGGTGTGAAAACCTCTTCCAAGACACGTTTTAAAAACCTTGAGGGAAAGTCTTTGTTACAGGTAGCGGTGGGCCTGGACTGTTACAATTTTCCCATAGTCTTTGTTACAGGTAGGAATTTTTTTTTTTTTTTTTTTTTTGATCAAGTACCCATCATCAATGAAGCCATGGATTATAGGTTTACAAGGAGGAAGGAGTTATTTAAGAGCAATTGTGAAAGCGTGTGATTATGTTGATAGAGACTTGGTGGATTAAGTCTTGGAGAAGAAGAGTTCTGGATGGAAATAGGAGATCGTGGATATGAAATTGCATTAGGTCGGTTAATCTCTATGCTTTTTCTAATGAAGCTACACTGGATAATGGTTGGTTGTGGGGGTTCTTAGAGCCTAATACTTTATTGCATAGGATTATCGTGAGCAGATATGGCATACACCCTTCGATGTGGGGTGCAAGGCAAAGTTTAAGGGCCCGAGTATCTCAAGAAAGGTGCAGCAAAAATTGTAACAATTGCAGATTGATTGTTTTCTTAATATATTCAGAGGAGGGGCAAATCAATTAAAGATTTAGTATCATAATCCACTCGCACAAGATCCATTCTTTAGAACATTGGATAGAATAAAAATAAAAAGTGGGGTTACCTTCATCCGTGAGGGCATGGAGAACAGCAGCTTTCGTTGAAGTATTGGTAGGGTCATGAGGAAATTCTTCAGAAATCTTTTGCTTCTGCAATCCAATTAGTAGAAATGCTAATGAGAAAGGGTGAAGTCAAAATTCTCTAGATATCAATTAAAAACTGCACAACTAGCTTCCATGTCAAGAAGCTAAGAATGAGCTAAATAGTTGAGATTCTCAGACCCTATCTGGCTTGCAAATTTATCACTATTCATCCACATCTGCATATTTATAAGGATTAAATAACTTCACTTACCTTTGCACGAAAGTCAAATGTTTCATCATTGTTGGTCGAATGTTGTACAAAATGATTGTTATCATCAAATTCATCGTCCGAAATTCTTCTAACATAATTGTTTGATTTCTACACAAGAGTAGTGATAAACGCATATTAAAATTTGTAACTCCTTGAAAAAGGAAACCAAAAGAAATAACTATAAATGGAAGAGGGAAAACACACAGAAACAATGAACTCACATTGAAGACAATTGATTTTATCAACGCCTCATCCTCTTCCTCTAACTTCTTTTCCTGGGAAATAAACATTTATCAAAATAGTTAAAATTACACCCTAAATCAAAAGAGATAGAATCTATGTTTTCTTTTTCAATGCTATTTCTCATATATTTCATGTCAAGATGATTTCTTGAAGGCAGTGATATCCATACCTTTTCGGCAGCAGTTTGTTGCAAAGCCATAAGCATTGAATCAATACTCACAGTTGCATGTCTGGACTGCAGAATGGAAAAAATCAGAACAAATTAGAATAAATATTTGTTGTTGAAAGCCACAACTACAAGAAAGTAATCATAAACCAAGAATCGTAATGACAAAACAAAGGGTAATAAAAAAAAAAAAGCAAACCTTCATAGATTTCATCTCATCCAAAGCAGCAAGGATGTCCATTTCGCGCTTGGAATCCAAGGTTCTATTCTCCAAGGATTTCATTGGGTCCCCCATCTCTTCAGCATTCCTTTTGTGTTTCTCCTTCTCTGAAGCTTCATCTTCATCACGCCATGGTTCAAAATTACGAGTGGCACCAGATTCTACAGTATAATCTGAATTTTTGGGGTCTGTTTTGATGGTGAGCTCAGCCGAACATCGAGTACATTTGAAGTAGAATCTAAACAATTGGATTCCCAAATATGTCTAAAGAGAAAAGAAATCCATGAGAAAATTAATTTCAAAAAGAATAAACGGTCAAAAAGAAAAAAAATAAGAAAGGGATTCTCTTGCCTCCCCAATGACGTCCTCCTTGCGGGAATTAAACTTGGTGCCCTTGTATATGTAATTACCACAAGTATTGCACCGGATACTCATAGGAAGCATCATACGGACGTTCATTTGTTGGTTTTTGGGCCTACGAACCCTTGGTAGCTTTGATGGATCAAAATCCGGTGGATAGTATTTGTTGAGCACCTTCCTCTCTCCCATTTTGTCTCACCACAGGAGAAAATAGAAGAACGGCGTTTCACTCAATATCTGCACATCACGAAAACCATGGAGATTAGTATGCCATTTTTTGAAGTAATGCACTTAAACAAAGACATTATTCAAATAATGAATTTTACAAATGAACAACCTAAGAAACTCGACACCATCCATGTGCTTCTGATCAAGAGCAAAAAGAATAGAGAATCCAGGACGTATCTATAGCATCGCTATTTTTATTTTATGACAACAAGATTCCCATATCAAAGAACACCCAAGATGGCCCCTTGCACAACCAATGGAAAACAGGAGAACAATGTTTAACTATACCTTTTCTTATTCTGTCTACTCTCTGTATCAAGCATTTGTTTTCTTTCTATTGACAACACATCTTAGTACCTACCACTATTCAAGCTTCTTCCCCTTTTAAGTGCTCCACTTTTTGATATATGTCTAATCTACCCTAAGCATTTTCTTTAACTTCCTAAATCAAGTACATGAAATACAAAGCATATAGACGCCTTTAATTTCCAACAAGTTCAAAGTATCATTAGTGATTGTATAATCAAACTATAATAGACAATGTAAACATGGTTATGGTTGTTTGGTAAATCAAAATAACTCCCATAAGCCAAGGATTAAAAGAGAATGGGATAATACAATTCGACTGATTCTATGATTCCCTGATAAATAGAAAAGGAGATATGGAGATGCTGGAAAATTCATGGCCGCATAAAAAAGGGAATTTCAGCTGTCTAAAGACATATAGAGATGATCAAAGCCTCGATTGACAAACATTGCAACAAGTCAAAAGGCAGTTCAAAAATTCCCAATTCGTCGCAAGATTTTCTTTCTTCCTATCGGCTATGGTTGTTAAAAGGAAATCAAAACAGCACCTACATTCGTTCATTAGAAAATTCCTAAATTATGTTTTTCAAATGAGAAAACATATAGACGGAGGTTGGGAGAATACCAGTAACAACAAGAAATTAGAAAACCAGTGCAAACCTCCGGCAGCACGATCGGGTAAAAAACGACGGCGACAGCAGCAGTAGACGAGAGGGAGGCAGCTACGGCGAGACACTGGCTTGCTGAAAGGGAGGAGGAGACGGCGTGAGGGATAAATGGCGTAGGGTTGGGAAATTCTACAAATGAGGCAAGTTTCCCATATAAAAGAGCTGGGTCTAATATTCGTGTTTTTAAAAAATTAGCCTTCAACCTTCTATTTTGTTTTTTTAAAAAGATATTTTCAATTTTAAAAAGTTTCATTCAAAACACCCTTATTAATATTATGATATGAAAGCAAATTGCTAATATTTAAAAAATAATAATAATAAAAAGAAAATGCATGGAAGGAAATAAACCCGGAAGCATTTTGATTTTATTAATAATTAAAACAAAATAATAAGTATGAGAGTAAAAATATACCTTTATAGAAATAAGAAAATCTCAAAAGAATTAGAGTAGGAGCGTCTAAACAAATTAGAGCAAAAGAGTTTCAAGAGAATTATTTGAAAAGAAGAAAAGAAGTTTTTCGAGAATGTGACATATGAGTGGTCTTCCCTTAAAATAAAAGTACTATAAGTAAAGATTATATATTTAGAGAATCTTTATTAAATAATATATTTAAATATCTTTATTCAAGTCATAAATATCTTAATATATATTTAACTAATTTTAATCTTATTCAAATTTTAAATAATTAATGTATTTGTTTAGATATATTAAATACGATGCTTATATTTAAACTCTTAAAATTCTGATGCTTATATTTAAACTCTTAAAATTCTTCATTTATATTTAACCTATTTAATATATCAAATAGGAGGATTATATTTAAACACTTCAAATTCTTCATTTATATTTAACCTATTTAATATATCAAATACTAATTTCAACCTTCAAATTAAAAAAAAAAAAAATAATAAATATATATATATATATTATTTAATATATCTAATGAACCTTTCAAACTATATATTCGTTTAGATATATTAAATATAAATTTAAACACTCAGAATGTGAATGTGATTGAATGAGACACATCGATTGAATGAGACACATCTTCAACGAGGATAACAATGATCTATGCATTTTTATAAGTGAAAACATAACCTAACATGCATAGTTAGTTAAAAAGGTCATCAAAACAAGGACATTTTCTTATTTAAATTTGTAATGTCATATAAGCTCACTGCTAGCAGATAGTGTCCTCTTTGAGCTTTCTCTTTCGACTTCCCCTCAAGGGTTTTAAGACGTGTCTGCTAGGAAGAGGTTTCCACACCTTTACAAAGGGTGTTTCATTCTCCTCTTCAATCAATGTGGATCTCACAAAATTAAGCAAAGGAATGTAGTCATCTGTATCTAGCGTTTCAATCTGGTAAGACGATGGTTTGTCGTGTACCTTCTATTGTTCTTCATCAATCTCGTCATTGCCAACATATGGGACATATCCAGCTCGTTTCATCTGCTGTAAAAGTGTCCTCAACAGCATGTAGATTTCTTGCTTCCTTGCATGTCTTTTATCTTTAACCATAAAAACATTCAACTCACCCTGAATTTCAATCCAACTGCAACCTGGTTGTTTAACCACTCCTCTCTGTCTCATCAGCTTCCTTATTCTCACAACATTCCCCCAATCTCCACGTTCAGCATACATATTAGAGAGAAGAACATATGGTCCAGAATTCTCAGGATCTACCTCTAAAAGCTTCTCCACTACATATTCCCCCAATTTTATGTTCCTATGGACTTTACAAGCCGCAAGCAATGATCCCCAAACGATAGCATCAGGCTGCATTGGCATCTCCTCTATTAGATTTTTTGCTTCTTCAAGGCAGCCAGCTCGCCCAAGTAAATCAACCATACATGTATAATGATCCTTTAACGGTACCAAACCATGTCGTGCACGCATCGATCGAAAGTAATGGCGGCCTTCATCGAGCAGCCCGGCATGACTACAGGCAGACAGAACACCAATCATTGTTACATGATCTGGTTTCTCTCCTGATTCTAACATTTCACTGAAAATTCCAAGGGCCTTATTGCCAAAACCATTTTGTGCATATCCAACTATCATAGCATTCCATGACACACAATCCCTTTCCAACATATGTTCAAACACCCTACAACCATTCTCAACTGATCCACATTTCATATACATATCTATTAGAGAATTCCCAACAAAAATATCTGACTCATCTCCATATCGGAATCGAAATCCGTGTTTAAAAACATGAGAGTGAGCCTGTCGGCCAAGCTGCAAATCAGCAAGATTTGCACAAGCATTGAGGAGATTGCCAAATGTGTAGTGTGTAGGCCAAACAGACTCCCTTTTCAAAAGACGGAAGAGTGTAAGTGCCTCTTCATTCTCTCCATTTTGTGTACATCCAGCAATAAGCGCATTCCAAGTAATTACATCTTTCACCATCATATTTGAAAACATAGATCTTGCAGCTTTAACACTTGATGCTTTTGCATATCCACTTACCATTGAGGTTTCAGACACCACACTCCTAATTGGCATCCGATCGAAAACTATTCTAGCCTCGTTAATCCTATTACATTTAGCATACATATCAAGCAACGCATTGCCTAAAATAAGATCATTTCTAAATTCATCACATTTCACAACTCGAGCATGAATCTGCTGACCTTCTTTGATTGCCGAGACAGTTGCACATGCACTAACAACACTTGCAAGAGTTACTTCGTCAGGTTCGACCCCACATTCGATCATCTCGACAAAAATACTAAGAGCCTCATCAACTGGGCCGTTCTGTTCATAACACGTAATCAAGCTATTCCAGGAAACTCTACTTCTCACAGTCATTCCATCAAAAACACTTCGAGCACAATCAACTCTTCCACATTTAGAGTACATATCTACTAGAGCAGAGCCCATATACATATCTGATAAATAATTTGACCTATATATTAAACTGTGGATTTGGGAACCCATTTTCAAATCTTGTAAACCTGCACAAGCGCTGAGAGCACTACCGAATGAATATTCATTCATAAAAAATCCATGACCGTGCATTTGAACAAAATATTTTAAAGCTTCATCAAAGCGATCATGTTGTTCAAAACCCGAAATCATAGAATTCCACGAGCATTGGTCAACTTGAGGCATCTTCTCAAAGATGTGGACAGCATCATCAAGAAATCCGGACTTAGTGAATGCACAAATAATGGAGTTCCAAGAGAAAATATTTCTCTCAAGCATTCTATCAAACACCTTGCGAGCAACATCCACACATCCACATTTCCCATATACATCAATGAGCCTATTTTGGATAAAAACTTCGGACGCAAAGGGCGATTTAATTATGCAAGCATGAACACGACTCGTGTCTCTAGCTGACTTCGAGCGAGCACATTGGTTCAAGAGCTTGGAAAGAGGCGATGAATCAAGAAATAAAAGGTCACCCGTGAGACGTCTAACAAATCCATTCCCCGCCATTTCCATAATCCTTGAAACAACAGGCTCATGGGTATGCTCTTATCAAATCAATGAGCGTTTAAAGAGAATATGAAAATTTAAGAGCTAAACCAACAAATACGACCAGAGACATTACTTTCTTCCCGTCAACTTTAAAAGCTTAACCACATCGAGTGGTTCCATCTCCTAGACAAACATCAACTATCTTCCATAATTCAAGCCCTTGAGTAAATTAAAGAGAACGAATGTTGTTCTTCAAGAATGTATACTTAAAAGAAAATACAAGTGACAAACGTACCGATAAAAGTGTCTCCTTCACTTGATCTAGTAAGCCAAAGATAAACAACTCTGGGATATGGTTGTGTATTCTACACCATGAGTCATGATAGCAGATCAAATGACGGTGGAAAACAGGGCAAATTTAACTCAAAATTCTATTGTCAATTCAAACATGGATAACATGGTCAATATATACCATAACCGTAGACCTAGGGGTTTTTTTTTTATTATTATTTATTTATTTTTTCAATATAGAGACTTGTTTTTACCTTTATTTCTAATGAAAGACTAAAAAAAAAAAAATATATTCGACCTGATATTTAATTACTTTTAAATAAATTATTATTTGAAAACAATAAGCTTATGTATGTTTGATTACGACATATTAGAAAAAAATATGAAGCTATTTAAAAAGAGTAGGACTCTAAAATGTAGTAAAAATTTTGATTTTAGCTAAAATTTGTGCATTTAGAAAGATCGTCTCTTCTTTATTATTGTAAACCTTTGGCAAAAATTGAACAAAAGTTAAAATGAATATCTCTGGGTAACTAGTTTCCTCTTTATTTTATAAACCTTTGGCAAAAATTGAACAAAAGTTAAAATAAATATCTCCAGGTAACTAGTCTAATAAACCTTTGGCAAAAATTAAACAAAAGTTAAAATGAATATCTCCTAGTCTAATAAACCTTTGACAAAAATTGAACAAAAGTTAAAATGAATATCTCCTGGTAACTAGTTCTCCGCCATGTGATTACTTGTTCTCAGATATCTCTTCATCGCAGATGACTGGACATGTTAGTTTGATGAAATACAAAAGAATCCGGGTCTATCTCCTCATCACAGATGACTGGACATGTTAGTTTGATGAAATACAAAAAAAAATTATCATCTCTCATCTTCTAGTAATGACTAGTTCCTACAGATTCTCCTTCATCCTCTATTGCAGCAGAACCATCTCCATCTTGGCGCTTGAGTGGTTTTCCCCGATGAGTAAAGAAAAAGTTCTTTCCCTAAATCAGGCCCAGGACATTCGAATGCTATGCCTTTATCCCCCAAAAAGGCCTAGATCCCCCATTTTTTTTCCTCCTCGTCACGGATGCCTGGGCGTGGGCGTGTTAGTTTGATGAAATGCCATTTGGGTCGTGGAATGAGATTCTAACTGATCTGTACAAGAGTTCACATTTGCTAATATAAAACATTGCTTCAAAATCTACAAGGGTAACGGTACAAACGGAAGTTGTTCATCTATAAATAATGTAGAAGCCAAATTATACACGTAAAGCTCCCAAGTAAATGTACGTCTCCTTGGGCATTTCCTGAAGCTAATTATTGAATCTTATAAACAGGGGATTGGGTACACATGCAACTGGAAGATGGTATTTTACAGATTAAAAGAAAAACTATCGATTAGAACTTAGAAGCAATGTTCGACCAGGTCGACGACGAAGATGGCAGCTGCTGCTCAGGTCTCGCTTGGCTTTTCTATTGGGTTAAAATCAAGACGTAGATATAGAATAAAAGAATTGTTCCCTAAACCTGAATATTTAACCATTATGTAGAAGAGTGTATAGTCCTACCACTTCCATCGGTGTTGTCTGTCGCTCACTGCCTGATTTCCCTCCTAGACGTGCTCTTTCAAGAGTGGCTTCAAAAAATTTCCAACCTCGTACCGTACATGTCGAGGTCGTCAATAGTTGTTGTAATGTAAAACCTTTAAATTGGCTACCCAGTATTGTTCAGTTCTGCAGCTCTCTGTCTCATCATTTCCATCACAGCTGCTCTTCTTCGTGAATCAGATTGCTGCTGCAGCCGCCTTAAGTGCTCTTTGAGATCTCTGGAATACATTAAGAATTGGACCTCTCTAACCTCAGTAACTACACACATAGATACTACTACATATATGCAAGCAGATAGATAATATTATACACACACAATACACACATAGATCACAGGAATGCATGAACCCAAAAAAACGAAAAAGAAAATGAAGGATGTCAACATTACCTGCAACGGGGTACATGGCATTGAGATTCTTTGCAAGCTCGAGCATGTAGCTGAAGGAGGTACCACATTTTCTTGCAGAGAACACAACCACCAGATGCACGTGTTTTGCATTGTATTCCGTGCCGAAAAAGCCCCTTCACCTTCCGACAATTTGGATATTGACAATGTGCAGAACGACATTGAGACGCATGCACCAGAAGATCCAGCATTTTCCTAAGCTGCAACATTAAACTAACAACAGTAAGATATAGAAAATCAAGTAAAATAAAGATTGAATGGATGCAGGAACACATGGGATAAAAGAATTAATAACAAGACCACCCAACGAAAGACCAGAACATGAAACGAATTTTAGTCAAAACTCAAAGTTACAGTAGGATATATAGGCCAACGGTTAATGCAAAAACAAGAAATATCCACTACACCTGCATGACTCGTAGTTGCCGAGCTTCTTTATTTTGTGCATCTCGATCAACCATGGAAGGATGATTAGTCAACTTATGAGGATGATCAATGCCCCCATCTTTTTGGTAACAGGAATTACATACATCATAATCAGGGCAAACTTCACAACGCCAACCTTGACCAGTTTCTATGTCCAGATGACATATATTGCAAGTTGTGACAAAAGCGGGAGCAGTTGGATTATGAAGATGGTAAAGGACCATCATTGAAGAATGCTTAGCTCGCCGAAGAGTATCATATTGATAATGATTTCCTTGACACAAACTCAAAAACGCTTGCCTGGTGTCAAAAAATTCACTCTCAAGAATCTCATCTTTATCCTTGGTATCAACAGGCACGTCACTGATTTCATCCTGCAGAGTTCAGTCAGCAACCTCGTATTAATTATGAAGTAAAAAATATATACAGATGAAAGATACATAAATGCTTTAAAACATTTTCATGCCTTTGTTGGACAAAATGTTATTTTTGCAAACAACAGTTACATCAACAACTATATACAAAAATGCTGAATATATTTCCATGGAATTGAAAACATACGGGATAGAGGGAATGTTTTTCTCTTTGATTTATGGGATGTTTCTCTCTTTCTTCACGTTTTTGCTCTGCCTCATAGCACCTGTGATCAGACATCGCATCAGGGAAAGTAAAAAAACCATAGGTTGTTTGAAAAGAAACATCATTTTCAAATTTTCCATCCGCCACTACCATAATGGACAACCACAAAGTTAAGAACCACACAAATTCAACTAAACAAAGTAAATATGTTCTGTTTTGAAACTTGACTTTTAGAAAGAACAATTTCCTTGTTTCTTACATTAAAAAAATAAATAAAAAGAAAAAATTGATGAGGAAATATCTGGACAATGAATATATTCCCTTGTTTACATCGATACTAGACATCACTTCCAATTCATGTTGAAAAAACATACTATGCAGGTGATATAGATGATTGTCAAAGTACTGAAGGAAGTATTTTCATGATGAGTTAGGAGCTATTTGTTGGTCTTCAAAGAAATATTTCAATGGAAAAACCACTATCAGCTATGAAGTAAATTACAAAATTATAAAAATTATATAAAAAAAAAATGGCAAAACCGCAGTGAATAGCTGGAATGAACAAAGAAACCATCACCTTCCAGCACTTACCTGTTGGTTTTGAACGTAAGAAAAGGTCATTAAAGAATATAAGAAAAAAGCCTAAAACTTCTACCCATTACTTGCGTTGAAACAATATGCTCTCAAGTCACCATCAATATCTAGACACCATTCCCAGTTCATTTTAATAAAAATATACAGAAATATCTAGATAAGCCATTACCAACTCTATCAATTAAAAGGGCAATGCAGATGCCAATAGCTGGGACATGGACAAAGCAAACATCCCCTTCCATCACTCACCAGTTACTTTTGAATATAAGGTAAAAACAATGCATAAATATCAGAATTTCAATTGAGCAAAAATGAGGATTACAAAACCTAAAAATTATACTCCAAATGAATGAATTACAACTTTTCTTGCTTTGAAATTTTCTTTTGTAATATCTTCTTTATAAGAGGACCTTTTGTAGTATCATCCCAGCACAAAAATGTTATATAATATATATACCCCCATAGAAGTCTGGTAGAGAAATTCCGTGAAAAACCAATACTCATTTTATAAAACAAAAAATAATAATAAAGATGGAAGTCACATGTATTTCCAAAAAACCATAAAATGAAAGACTACTTTAAGTTCTTCAGTTGATGATGAAAAATAATTGTAAAATGATATAATCCAGATTTTGGATTCAGTAAAGAAATAACAATTAATAGCAAAAAGGTAAAATTGCATTTGTAATACAGATTAAAAAAAAAAAAATTAAACCTTTATGTAAAGAAGAGATTTGGTAATTATTAGTTTGGTGAAAGGAGGGAATGATTTAGGATTCTAAATGGATTTGTTTTTTCCCACTGCTCATCAGATCAAAAGCAGAGATTGACTTCAATCAAACCAAGCTGAGACAAATAGCCTATCAAACTAAACCATGAAGGAGGGTACAACACTACATATATATATATATTATATAAACATAAACAAAGTGCAGCAAAAGAAACATGAGATAATTGGGGGCTCTTACTTATCACAAAGCTGAAAGTTTTTGCATTGGTTGCAAACCCATCGACTTCCAGATACCATAAGAATACAACAGTGACTGCAAGCGTGTTGTAAATGAACCATGATAAAATCTTCCTTCATTGGAGAAATCGTTTCACCGAGCTGGAGAAACAAAAGATATCAATTTGGGTTAATAGGTTTAGTGCCACCTCACTGCAGCATCACAATTTAAATTACACCCAAATAAAGAACATACTGCAGGATAGACTATGTTATTTCAATTTAACAGGAACGGGCAAAACTTTCTAATATATATGCATACATATAAAGTTACAAATGAGAGATAATTGTCATCATGGTTTTTCGTTTTGTTTTTTGTCTCTCTTGCACGGGGCTTCGTCGTCTTTGGTTTTTAATTTCTCCTCTATCTTACCATTGCCATCTTCCATGTTATCATCTTTGCCGGCTCCAGTCGTCTACTGTCATTGAGGGTTCTCGACGTTATTGGGTTATCTTTTCTCCTACCTGTTTACTCTATTTGTCGCCAGTTGTTCTTCTTCATTGTCCTTCTCCATCGCCATATTCTTTTTCTCCTTCAGGTTGCTGGTTTGCTGCTCTGGTTAGGTACTCCTTACCTTTAAGTCAGTGTGGTTTGGTTTGCTGTTTTGGTTCAGTTTCGTGAGGTTCTTTGATTTCCTGGTTATGTATTGGTTATCAAAGTCGCTTTGTCATGAGCATAGTAGCTGTTATATTGACATCAAGTATTTCCATATTTGTTTTTGAAGATGACCGTTTCCTTCATTGAAGATTTGAGTCTTAATTTAGTCATTCCTCAATTTTTCTCTCACCTTGTTTGGTTTGAAATATTATTTGGACAAGTTAATGAAGGGTGTTGTTTTTGCAGAGTTCTTTTAGCAAGAGAGAGCTGATTTTGGTACCGTCAGAATACATAAGCTACGTTCTTCAAATGGATAACTGAGTGCATCGTATGGCTAAACACAGGCAGAAGGAACGGTCATTTGTGTGCCTGTTGGTCATTTTAACAGGGGTGGTCTTTCCTTGCTTTCCTTCTTTCTCTCTCTAGTGGAGTTTGTATCATTGAACAATAGTCTCTTTTCATTTCACGAATGAAAAATTTGTTTCTAATTAAAAAAATAAAAATAAAAATTGTGGCACCACATCGAAATATGAAAAAAGAAGGTTCTGGAAAAGAGATATTACTTTATGCATTAGTAGCAGATCCTTCGACGCGTTACCAGAAAGATCAGACTGACCGGATGCTTTTAGAGCTCTCTTTGTTATTGTCTTTTTAGTCATTCCTTTTTTGTTCTGTTTTCTACCATCCTCTTCTTGGCGAAGCTGATAAATCAAATCCTCCGCAGCACCGGGCCAATAATCACCATCAAAATATGGCAGCCTTGCTGCTGTAACCTTAGCTTTACACTCACCAGTGGAGACAAAGAAATGATCATATAGATTAGTAAGATCAACAACAATATTCTCCTTGGCAGCTTTTCTCAACATTGATAAATACCTGAAATTGAACAACATGGAAAATAAGGAGTAGGAAAATAATAAAATGCTTATATTTGAAGCTAGAGAAAATAGAAATAGTATCCATAAACGTTATCCCGAGGTTTGATGAACTCTCTCTTACCACTCCCGAAGTTTATCAGATTTTGGAGTTTTCTGGATTTCTGGGTGACAATATAATATATAATCTTCACCCTTCAATGGAGGACAGGCCCATATATAGCAGCTTGTGAAGCCCCGTTTTTTGCAATATTCAAGATATCCTATCTGAAAGGATAAAAGACAATAGATTCTTGTAGATAACTCAATAACAAAGGACATGACTAAAATCACTCACAGGTATATTTAATAATACTTGTTTAGATAGAGTATTTGAAATAATGAAACTAACCAAGATTTCATGGTAAACAAAAGTTCGAAGAGCCTCCCCATTGTATGTCTTAATCTCAGGTCTGAAATACTTCACTGAATCAAGGTATGAGAGATAAACACGGCGCTGATTAGGAAACTGACATTCAGACCCAAATTCTTGAACATACATGCCAAATAGGCACACTTCTACACCTTCAATCTTCTGAAACAATAGAACTGCCTGGCAAGAGATTTTAAAGAAGAAAGCTTCAGATAATACTGATATCTAACCTAGCAACTCATGATACACTAGAAGATTAAATCAATATATCTAGAAAATAAACAATACAATGGTCCCAGTAATAGTCCATCGTGCTTCTTTTTTGTACCTTGGACTTGTAAGGGAACTCAAACGGGTAGTTTTCTTCCTGAAAAATTTCAAGAAACCTTTGTTTAACTTCCAACTTTTTGTCAACTGATGAAACAACTCTGATGACAAGTCCATCTGCTCCAGGAACCTAGCAACACCAACAGAACAAGTGAGTTAAAGAAACTGCATGCATGCTGGAGTTCAGGTAGCAGGAAAAAAGATTAAGCCTCTTGGTGTTTTCCACAAGAAAATTCACACAAAAAAGAAACCTTAAAAAAAAAACAAACAAACAAACAAGCACACAAAACTGAAATATGAGAATCTGATTGAAGAATAGAACACATGGCAGTACTTCATGATTGTGTTATCAAAAGAGAAAATCTAATAACATAACCCCCCCCCCAAGACCCCAACAAAAGATTGCACACTCTAGTCTACCACAAGTAGAGGATAAGCTTCTCAATCAACTCCTTGCAGCTCCACGAGCCGACAATGCTGAAACAACTCATGCCAAATTGCTCACACAAAAGCACAGGTCTTCAAGATATGATCCAAGTCCTCATCAGCCCTCTTGCAGAGAACACAACAATGTGAATCAACCACCAAAGACTCTCTAGCTGAGTCCAATCCAAGGTGTTAACTTTTTCTTGAAAAACCTGCCAAACGAAGAATTGCACCTTCTTGGGAATCTTTACCTTCCAAAAGAAGGGGGAAATAGCTCTACCCATCGAGGAAGGGTTGTACAGACACTACAAGAAAAACATTCGGAAAGAGGATTCCAAAGGTGGACATCCCCTCAATCATCCCTAAGACAAAAAGAGGAGAGTGAGGATAATAGAGGAAGAACATACGGTGTTTCCCTATTGATCAATGAACGATAGAAACCTAGAGAGAGATGAGGGGGCACCTTTGAGGTCGAGGATCGAAGCAATCAAGTGGTTTTGAAAGAAGATATAAGTGAGAGTATAAGGAGCACCCTAGTCACTTTCCCTCTCAAAAGTAAGTATCTTGCCCATCCCCCATTACATTATGAATAAACTGAGAGAGAAGATGAAGATTTGAAGCAATCACTTTAGATGAATTTCTGGAATTGCCTTTAAACCCCTCACCGGTCCACTCAAATGGACGGGCCCGTATTTGATAACATTAACCTTGTGCCATAAGGTATCGACTTCATGATAGATAGAACCACTAGAACCATTTAACTAACAAGGTTGTGTTTCACGTCCTAATATTACCAATACCTAATTCCCCATGGCCAGAGACTTAACCAAATCATTTCAATATCCAAGAGGATAAACAACATCCACCCTCTTTTGTTGTTTTTTTCATGTGTGTCCCCACCAAATTATACACACCTTGACTATCATCCAACTAACCCTATGACATTTAGCATAAAAAAGTTCATAGATATTTCATATCCTCAACCAGTAGCCACAATTGAACTATAATCTCAAATACATTTAGGTTTACCACTTGTCCGCTTCGATATGATGGCTTCCTTATAATTTTTTAACTAGAATTATATTATAAGAAGATTCAAAACTACTTAAACGATAAATACAAAAGAAATTGGCGGATAAGGCACCTTCCAAACCAATGACCAACAGGAGTAATAAAGAAAAAAAAACGGAACTTCAATTGGTTTGAAGATAGAAAGTACTTCCATTAATAAAAAGGAATACAAAGAGGGAGACATGCCCTCTTCCAAAGCCACAAAAGAATATCAAAATGGCATTATATCATAAGGTGCACGTAGCATAGTTACAATTATTTTTATCTTTTATCTCATTTCATAGAAGTTCGTGTTTAAAAAACCATACTGAAGAGTGAAGACAGACAAGTAAAATAACTTATATCCAACAAAACTTGTTTCCCAACATTTTTACATGTCAGAGACCGGTTAGTTGAAATTACCTCATCATAACTTTTCCCTTGAATCCTTGCCCTTTCCATTCTTTCATGTTTCAATCTCCTAACTAACCGCTGCTCTATGTGATCACTAAGAATAGTCCTAGGCAAGTCTTTTGCGCCAAGAACAGCACTTTGAGGTAATGGTATACGCTCTCCTCTTTCAATTTCTTGTATGTAGCAATTTGGACAAGTATACTCAGCTTGACCACCATCATTTCTTCGACCATTGAAAAGAGCACAGATCTGATGTTGCCATGCTTCACATTTATCACATTGAACCCACTGAAAGAAAGCATCAGGGTGGTTGAAAAAACTGAAAGAGGAAGCATAAGAAAATCATCTAATCAAACGTATCATACTGCAAATAAAACATACCCATTCCTCTGTCTCTTCATCATTTTTCTTCTTCTCTAGCCTTGACTTGGGAATGGCAGTTCCATCAACAACAATAGCATCTCCACGAGCATCATTATAACATGGAATACAAAAGTAATGTCGTGTATCACCAGCACCGACCGTATGATACATTGCATTTCTCTTTATACGAGCACCACATGGTGTGCAATATATAGGCGGTGGCTCAAAGGTAAGTTTCTCAACTGCACATAACTGACAGGAATTCTCACTCATTGATTGTTCCATGGCTTGATTCTTCTCAGCCTTCGATTTGCTCTGGAGAAAAAGATGGAAAACAGAAAGAAGCTTTTAGATAGCAAAGTGCACTTGATTCAGTGATCAATTTAGTACCCATAATACATAGAACAAAAAATTAATCAAAATGAAAAGTGACTATAACTCACACTCAAAAGATACAAAATCTAGAAGGAAGTGAACTAAAACAGAAAATAAAACAACAATGAAACTGTCTAATATTTATACTTCCTATAGTTATACCTCCCTCATTGCAAATTGGGAAGGTCTTTTGTAAACATCATGGATTATACATCCCTCTTGTAAATTTCACTCATCAATGAAATTGTCTCTTATAAAAAAAAAATAATAAATAAATAAAAAATAAATAAAAAAAACAGAAAATAAAACAACAGAATACAATTACAAAGGAAAAATAAATGTATCCCAATTCAAATAAATATCATCATGTAGTGAGAACGTAGCAAAGGTCTTAGAAAGAGAACGCCATTAAAAAAATCCATAATACATATCATTAAAAAGTGATTTTAAAAACATCTCAACATAAATGAAACAAAGGGTACCAGGGAAATGAAAGGTCTATGACACCAAAACCAAACATAAAATATCCCCGCCACACTTATGTACTTTACTACTTTCATTAAGATTGCAAGTGAAAAATATCTTAGAGCTCAAGACACAGTTTACAGGTTTTGAATTGATGCAAAAACAAACCTTTTGTAGAACCTAATGTATTCACATATATCCATTATAAGATCCAAAATTGAACTATTTAGGATTTACATAGAACATAATTATTTATATAAATAAAATTTTATTTGCATTTTTATAAATATTATCTCTTAGTGTATCTGTGTGAAAATAACACAAGACAAAACCGTGTTAACTAACCTGGCCAACCCACTGTCTGAGACTAATAATATGGTCTCTCACTTGTTCTGGAGTGAACAATTCAGTTAGTGACACCCCTTTAATTTTTGGCTTCCCAGACTTGGTGGCAGCTGCATGCTCAGTGACATGCGTTGAAGGATCTTGCACGCTTGGCTCTGTCTCTTTCTCAATTTTAACATTCTCTTGCTTTGGTAAACTAGAAAACTCATCATATGTGACGAGGTCAACATCACACCTTTGGCTGCAATTATTGTCTGCATTAGCGTCCCTCAAATCACTATGGCTTTCAAGAGTTGAGCTCTGCAGCAAATCCATTTTTACATCTACTAGCTCATGCTTAACAGCCATAGTAACATCGCTATGCTGATAACCTTGGCACTGCACATCCAAAGACATGTGGTGTTCACTCATAGCAGAAGTTGAAATTGCAGAGCTCTCACTCTCAGGAACAAGAGACTGAGTGGACTGCTCTATCTTCATGCGTTTAAGAGAAGACTGCAGATCTTTTGAAGTTTCAGTAGGCTGAAGGGTCTTAGAAACAAACCTAGTGGAATTATCTTGAGTATCATAGGATTTAGGGAATCCATTGGTCAACTTTTGCAAACTTGAATCAGATGCATTGTGGGCACGTACGTTTTTTCGGCTCTGGATATAGTCTCGGACAGGAATACAAACAGGACAGCTCAGATCCCTACATCGCTTGTGATGATGAAGCAATAACTTGGTAGGTTGGCAACGGAGATATGAGCATTGAGAAGAACTGCATCTATCGAGATGTTGCCACAATTTCTGAGCAGTGACACAGTTCCGTTCTGGACATTTCCCTTCAGGAGCTACACAGCGACGGGCATGCCGCAAAAACAGAAGCCATCTCTGCTGATTTATAAACTGGCGTGCACTATTGTTATTCTGGCAGGTGACACTAAGGGGATTAGGAGGCTCAGATTTGGTTCTAGTAACAACGGAGTGCCCAATTGTTGATCCTTCAGTAGGTAAATTATCACACTGCACTTTATCGTGACCCGATGCCTTCTTATGGAAATCATGGACATTTTGCTCATGAACAATGCTCCCGGGCCTGTGATTTCTATCTTGTGATTGAGGATGCCATTGACCCTGCAAAGTTGCACCTGATAGAGCTCCAGCAGGACTGTTCAAACGATTTTGAGAATTTGAATTTAATAGATGCGGATTCAAAATTTGTTGCATCTGTTGAGAGCTTTGAGAATGTGGGGAGCAAATATCATTATGGCTAGATGAAACAGAAAGATATTGAGCATTCCTCGCACAGTCTTCACTAGAATTCTGATGAAATTGGTTATGCGTCTCAGGCAGTGGGAAATGTTCAGTAACTTGTGGCTGAAAAGGCCCACTATGATGCTCCCCACCAGGTTCCTGCTTCACATGACTGCCTAGGTTGGACGCTAACTGAACTTGACTAATAGAATTGTTATTTAATAGGTGCTGCTGAGGCTGAATTTGCTGTTCCTGGATACTAGACTGTTGAAGAAATGGTTGTGGTTGAAATTGGTGATGCTGCTGCTGAAACTGCTGCTGCATATGAGAATCAATGATGTTTTCCCTGGAAGATAGTGAAGGTTGGAAATTCATCTTGTCTGACCCATCAATTAGGGGGGAGTGAGTGCCCTGTTGAGTTCCATGAAAATTTGACTGGTTACTGGGGAAAGATGAACTCGTTTTAGACATAGATGGAAAATTTGCCGAGTTCAAATTGTGAGCAGTCACCATTGATCCAACAGATGTTGCAGGGCCATAAAGGTTTTCAGACCCAAAAGAATCGGTAGTATTCATTCCATATCCATCACCTGTCAAAAAAAATTGATTGTTATTACCAAGAACTGCTAGGCAAAATGACTGGAGCCAATAAAGATAGAGGGAGATAATACCTTGCACCAACGATTGCTCATTTTGATCAAAAGATTGTCCTACAGGTTTGGTTAAATTACCATAAGACGAGACATTTAGATAGCCCTCTGAGGTGCTAGATTCTTTCAAAAGTTGTACATTACCACCTATTAATCCTAAGCTACCATTGACAGCTCCATTTGTAAACCCATAAGATTTCTGCTGTAAGCCAGACCTTATTCCACTACCCATTTGGCTACCAAGATTGTGTGATATACGACTGTTCTGACCACCAATATGCTGGTTTTGCAATTGCACTTGAGACAACACTGTAGGTTCAACACTGGGAAGCCCACTACCATTACTGGAAGACTCCCTGCTCACATAAGACTGGTTGCTGCTTATATGGTTAATGTTATTACTGAAACCAGGTGTAGGAATCATTTGACTAGCAATTCTTTGTGCACCAGCAGATGATATAACTCCACCAGAACCGACTGAATAACTAGGAGACTGCTGATATCCACTGGATAAGGGACCTGCAAAGGAAGATATCAGAACTTTTTTCATAAAAGCAGAACTTTTGACATTGGGAAGGAATTATTTAGTGGAAGGTACCATCAGCTCTGTTGAAGGAACCACCATTTATTCCACCAGTTGGCATGATGCTTCCTGTGCTAGCGGTCATAGGTGCTAAGCTAGCATTAGCGGAAATAATAGAATCGCCTGAAGACGCAACCATCATTTTTGAATTCCCACTGTGAGCCATACCAGGAGTCGGAATCATCTGACTTATCGCAGAAGAAGAACTAACCACCTGCTGATATTGCTGGTTCTGATTATTCAGGGACGAACGCTTCAGCAAATTATGCAGACGACTCTCCAAAGTATCCAGGTTCATATAGTCATCCTGTGTCATATCATCATAACGGTAAAGTTTATTCAAAGAAGAAATATATGAACCACAGTAGTAAAAAGTTAACATGCTTGTTTGTCCGAGACTTTTATAAGAAAAAACAACATAAAAGGTGGAGACCTTTGTGAGAGCAGTTTTAAAAATACCCTCCTCCAAGCGCTTCACGAAATCCTTAAACTTTAGCCTCTGTAATTCATCGATGGGTCGTTGATGCCGCTGTAATAAAATCTCAAAGCTGGAAAGCAGAAACATAAAATTTTATTAGGCAAGAGCATAAATTCTCAAACAACAGTGTATTGGAGAATCCAAAATTGTCGTATATAAAACTAGAAAATTAAGACCTAAAAGTCCTATCAATCATAAACTAGAATCTACAATCATAAAAACTTGAAAACCACAAAACCACAAGCCAGCAATGTTTGCAAGACGCAAGGCATAAATAAGTTGATAATAATGCCTAATAAAATTCAGTCTAGATTGGCTATGTGATTGCTAACAGAAATAATACGACATACATGCAAAACAAACAAATATTGATGATAAAAATAATAGGAATAAAGCAAAGATAAAGAAGAAGACAAATTATCAAATTAAGTTTACTCTAAGTATCTCATTTCTCCAAAATGTAACTTACGCTACAACATCGTATAAAAGAAAAATCTTAACCATCGACAAGAAAACAAGTGAATGATGAACTGGTACAAGAAAAAATAGTTCCCTGCGAGTGGTAAAGGCTACCCCTAGTCACCTAAGAAGCACAAAAACAAAAGAGAGAGGCCCTGAGGGCCTGAAGTCTTCATCAAAGACGGATATATAATGGTAAGTCTTACATTTTCTCTTGTATGAAGACGCGTGCTTTATAGAGTTCAGTGTCCATATTGAACGTAGCGCGTGGAGGATCACCTCTCCCGACAAACTCCACACCAGCTTTATCAGGCCTGCCCAGATATCTGGCAAAAAGGAAAAAAAGATGCACGCTCATTTTCCTTATGTTATCAAGTTAAAAGCTTCCTGTAACGACCATAGTGCATAAACTCGGACAAGGTCAGATAACTACCACATAATAATCATTCAGAGGCAGTGGAACTGGTACATAATTTTAAAACTAAATAAAAAGATTTCTCTTTTAAACGAAATTAGAAAACGTAAGTGCCCAAGATGATATCGCGCTGATCCTATTCCAGGCAAAAACAGGTGAAATTGAAAGAGGCCAATAACAAACCAGTAACATAATGAGCGCAACATGGAAGTGCTACAGTCTTTTACTTAGAAAGTGTAGTAAAATGTCAACTGATGAGACAAATGACTAAAAGCAGAGTAGTACAGATAGAATCACCAAAATAAATTTTAAAAACAAAAGGGGGAATGCTCTTTTTGTTTCCTCCTTACTAAGAACCAAAGATGTTTATAGCAGACGGAAAATTGAAGAGCCAAATGATAAGGACCTGATCAATTTGCTCAGTTGTTCCAAATTTCCTCTTCTCCTTCAAATTGTGGTTTCTTTACAAATGAGTATCACCCCCAGATCAGACGAACTGCCCGCTACCATCGAGAATCAATCCCAGAAGAATGGAGGGCTCTCCGTCAGACATCTAATTTCTAATCCACGGACGAATCAATCAGCGGCTTCATCTTCGATGAGGTAAAAAGAAAGCGCGATTCTCAATTGTAGGGTAAAGAATCGATCTATTCTCAGTTACACTAATTGATCATAGAAGAATCGATCTGCAGGGAGAGATTAAGGTAAAGAAGAGAGATGGAAAAATACGAGAGATTGAGGGCTATTTTCTTTTTCGTTTCTTTTTCTTTTCTTTTCTTTTTATTTATTTTTTTTCTTTTTATTATTATTATTATTATTATTATTTTTTCCTTTCATAATACTGCAGAGCGAGCGAGCGAGCAGGGTGGCAAACTTCGCTCGTGTTTTGCACGTTTTTTATTTCTTTATTTGTTTATTTATTTATTTATTTTATTAACCTAGGCTATTTCCTACTATTTTACCCTTCATTTTGATAAGAATTATCATAGAGGCTAAATTGCACAAATGTTAAAAGTGAACTCAATTGAGTCGACATTGAGATTTAGGTTTCTCTCAGATGCGCTGATGGTCCAATTGATTTTCCTTTCGATTCATCTCTCAATCCATCATAGGCAGGTTGTTGAAGGATCTCGCCACCATAATGCCATCAACATTGAAAGGTATTGCAAGAGAAGGAAACTAACAACTGAAAATATTTGGGAAAAAGAGGAAGAATCAACAAGTCATTAGGTCGAGAAATAAATAACATAATCAATAGATCAACAAGTTTAGGGGTTAGGTTTGGGGTTTACTATTTTGGGTATGGTGTTTAGGGTTTAGGGGTTGGGGTTTCGGGTTTCGGGTTTCGAGTTTCGGATTTGAGGATTGCGGTATGGGATTTGGGGTTCGGGGTTCATGGTTTGAGGTTTGGGTTAGGATTTTTAGGGTTTAGGATTTACGATTTTTAGGGTTTAAAGTTTAGGGTATTAGGGTTAGGATTTATGGTTTATAGGGTTTAAAGTTTGGGGTATTAGGGTTTAGGGTTTAGGGTTTTTAGGAGTTTAAGAGTTTTTAGGGTTTAGGGGTTAGGGGTTAAGGGTTCAGGGTTTAGTTTTTTCACGTGTCTCCATTATCGTGGGGTCTTATAGACATGACTACATGTTTTTTTTTTCTTCCATATTTTACGCTTAGTACGTTCTTTACTGGATTTGGTAAGATATTAAAACGAGAAAACAACGTACTAAACGAGTTAATGACCCTCATCTTAAAGAGGAAAAAAAATGTCAATGGTACACCTATGGA
Organism: Cucurbita pepo subsp. pepo; assembly: GCF_057944985.1. NCBI lineage: Eukaryota > Viridiplantae > Streptophyta > Magnoliopsida > Cucurbitales > Cucurbitaceae > Cucurbita > Cucurbita pepo. The sequence continues at coordinate 12,838,890 of NC_141811.1, forward strand.
AAAATGACTCGAAAATGGCCCGAAAAAGAAAGTGTTTAAGTTTGATTTTTTTTTCTAAACATATGTGTCAAATTCATCAAATTTGAATGTTCCAACTTAGTTTTTTTCAAATAATCATTTAAGTATCTCCATTAGAGTCTGAGATGTCTGAGATGTTTGAGACGTTTGAGATGTCTTTGATGCCTGAGATGTCTGAGAGGTCTGAAATGTCTGAGATGTCTGAGAGGTCTGACAGGTCTGAGAGGTCAGAGACGTTTGAGAGGCCTGAAAGGTCTGAGATGTTTGAGATGTCAGAAATGTCTTTGATGTCCGAGATGTCTGAGATGTTTGAGATGTGTGAGATGTCTCAGAGGTCTGAGATGTCTTTGATGTTTGAGAGGTCTGAGAGGTTTGAGATGTCTTTGATGTCTGAGAAGTTTGAGATGTCTGAGATCTCTTTAAGGTCTGAGATATCTTTGATGTCTGAGAAGTTTGAGATGTCTGAGATCTCTTTAAGGTCTAAGATGTCTGAGATGTCTGAGATGTTTGAGATGTCTGAGATGTCTGAGATGTTTGAGATGTTTGAGATGTCTGAGATATTTGAGATGTCTGAGATGTCTGAGATGTCTAAGATGTTTGAGATGTTTGAGATGTCTTAGGTATCTAAGAGGTCTAAGATGTCTTTGATGTCTGAGATGTCTTAGATGTCTTAGATGTCTAAGAGGTCTGAGATGTCTTTGATGTCTGAGATGTCTTAGATGTCTTAGATGAATTAGATGTCTGAGATGTCTGAGAGGTCTGACATATCTCTGATGTTTAAAGTGTCTTAGATGTCTGAGACGTCTAAGAGGTCTGATATGTCATTGATGTCTTTCATGAGCTATTTGAGAGGTCTAAGAGGTCTGATATGTCATTGATGTCTTTCATGAGCTGTTTGAGAGGTCTAAGAGGTCTGATATGTCATTGATGTCTTTCATGATCTGTTTGAGATGTCTTAGGGTTTACGGTTTAGGGTTTAGGGTTTTTAGGGTTTAGGGTTTAGGGTTTAGGGTTTTAGGGTTTAGGGTTTAGGGTTTAGGGTTTAGGGTTTAGGGTTTAGGGTTTAGGGTTTAGGGTTTAGGGTTTAGGGTTTAGGGTTTAGGGTTTAGGGTTTAGGGTTTAGGGTTTAGGGTTTAGGGTTTAGGGTTTAGGGTTTAGGGTTTAGGGTTTAGGGTTTAGGGTTTAGGGTTTAGGGTTTAGGGTTTAGGGTTTAGGGTTTAGGGTTTAGGGTTTAGGGTTTAGGGTTTAGGGTTTAGGGTTTAGGGTTTAGGGTTTAGGGTTTAGGGTTTAGGGTTTAGGGTTTAGGGTTTAGGGTTTAGGGTTTAGGGTTTAGGGTTTAGGGTTTAGGGTTTAGGGTTTAGGGTTTAGGGTTTAGGGTTTAGGGTTTAGGGTTTAGGGTTTAGGGTTTAGGGTTTAGGGTTTAGGGTTTAGGGTTTAGGGTTTAGGGTTTAGGGTTTAGGGTTTAGGGTTTAGGGTTTAGGGTTTAGGGTTTAGGGTTTAGGGTTTAGGGTTTAGGGTTTAGGGTTTAGGGTTTAGGGTTTAGGGTTTAGGGTTTAGGGT